>NW_010312436.1:0-4730 GCF_000700745.2 Antrostomus carolinensis
AAAAATTAATAAAGAAAATTTAATCTTTGGAAACTGTGACTTACTGCTTTATTGTTTTATAACATTGGGGTATTTCTGTTGCTGGTGTTGGGGTGAGAAAGTGATAACAAATGCTGCCTAGAATATAGTTAAAATATGAAATGAGCTTCTGTTCCATAAGTAAAAAAAAAAAAAAAAATCTTGATGTGATGCAGTATTACAAATATGTTAGATATCACAGAAAGGTCTTCCTGCTTAAATACAAACAGGAAAAAAACCCGTGTATATAAAGTGAACAAAGAACTCACAATAATTTTAATGATTTCCCCCCCCTTCAGAATCTAAAGCATTCAGTTGGTTCTAATTTTAATTTTGTTCTAAAACTTGAAAAAAAAAAAAAAATCAACTGTATTTGTTTCCTTAGCTGTACTTAGAGAAGGGAAAAAGGTGGAAAGGGAAAAGCCCTGAATTGAAAATTCATAAGGCAAGTTTTAGTTCTGGTGTACCACTTAATGTAAAAAGTGGAATATAGTATTCTAAATATAATAGAAATTATGTCAGATTTTTGTGTTTAGCTATATAACTAACGATTCCCCAACAAGCCATGGTTATAGGGGCTAGAGAATCTAATTAGACATATAGATTAAGAAATGAATAAACAATATCCTAAGTATTTAGGAACACTGGGAATTCAGGGTTAGTTTTATACAATTTCAATTATTTGAAATACCTCCCAAACCCTATTCAGACAATAATAGAAAATGGTTCAATACAAGGGCATGTGTCAGCTACCCAATGAAAGAAAGAAGGCAGGGAACTGTATACTAGCAAAATGAGCGCTCTTAGAAACTCCGTGAAGAACAGGTAAAGATAAAAGTGCAGGATCAAAGCTCCAGAGCCTTGCTGACAACTGAAATATGAACATCAGATGTTTTCAAACGCCCTTCGAATAGATTTCAACATTAGAACCTCATGCTTATTGCACATACCCTAAAGTTGTGTTTGAAGATAAACCTTTCAAGCTCAAATCCATGCCTTATTCACTGCATCAAGTAACTTCTGAACAGTTCCTAGCTGCCACCTTTATGCAGTTTGTCTGACCTAACTCTCTTCTCTTTGTGCCTCAACCAGAAATGTATGTTAGCTACCTACTTATTTAATTGTCCTTCTGTGGCTCATGCTTCTTGCTTAGTCACTTTGAAATATCAAAAGTATGATCCATTCTCTCCCCACTGTTCTGATGTCTCCCAGGAAAATTTGTATCCACTTTGTTGCTGAGCTGTCCCTAACTTCAAGTGCAGTAATTGTTTTTATATTCAAGGGCTCCTTTGCAGGTTTCCCAGAAAGAAGATATGCTGTACTATATTTGGATGTAAGAATGTGTTAAAAAGCATACTGTTTTTATAGAATACTCTTGGCTTTGGTAATACCAGCAAAATTCATGATCATTAAAACTCCTGCTGATTTCAGTATAAGAGAGCAGTGAGAGAAAGCCTACTTGTATTTAAGGTTATAATTTCGTGTACTACCTTGTTCTTGCATGTTCTCCAGCATGTAGAACCTGTTTTTTTCTGATTCAGTAACAAACTCCCAATCTACTCCAGTGGAATCTGAAAAATCTGTGCTAACTTCAAAAAATATAAAGTGAAAGGATCTTGCATGATCAAAATGTCATTAGGAGAATATAGATAAGTGGAGGTGCTTGTTTCAGTGAGCTAAGCAGGTCACTGCTGAAATGGTCATCTTTCTGACCTTTTGTCACACAGCATGCTGGTGAAGCATGAACTTCTCTTTACTGAGTGCAGGAGACTCGGTATGCACTCAGTTCCTGGGTTTCTGGCATCAGAATGGTCTTTCCTTGGATTTTTCCAGGTGGAGACCATATTTTTTTCCTTCTTGTTGTCCAGAGGGCTTATTCCCTGTGGGTAGAGAAAATTGCTCTCTTTGGACCATGCCCATCATTTGCATCTGGGCCAAACAATATCATAAAAAGAATCCTCTTCTGATAACCAACAAGCTACAACAGTTTCATCCAGATTTCATCTCTTTCTCCGGAGAAATTGGAAGAAATTAGATTCCTGCCTCAGGAAAGTGGATGAAGCAGGTTTATGGACAGCAGGGTGTAAGAAGTGAATGACTGAGTATGAGAGTTTATGACTGTGTATTACTTCTGCTTCTGGCCACACTGCCCCATTGGCTGTGGTACCTACTCTTTTTGCCTTGGGTTAGTTAATTGCTGGATTAATGGGTTATGTAAATTCACAGAGGAATCTCATGTACATCAGGGCAGGTAGAATTGAAGCAGTGAGAACGTGCACCTGGGAGAATTTGTCTCCCACTTTAGCACTGGTGCAGTGTTAATCCAGCACACAAAAGCACATGCTTACATTTCCCAAAAGAAAGTGAACAAATTTCCTTCAGGATCCCATCAGAAACAAGAGGTAAGGCTAGTGGGTGTAGCATATTTTGGTCCTGTATCCTGTGTATTCCCTATATTTATTTATTCCTTTGTTTTGCTTGTATTCTGAAGTCTGATAAGTAAAACTATACAAAGATCGGGGACCTGAATTTGTGAAGGCTTAAGTTTAAGGAATGTTAAGGAAAATTCCCAAGTTTAAGGAATGAAAACCTCAGCACTACTTCTCTGAATACTTGTTTCTTACAATGCAGCCTACTTGCTTTCAAGGCACTGTCCATTGCCAACATGAAACCTTATTTGGAACTTTGAAATGTAAAAAGTGGTTTTAATTTGATTATCCTTTTTTTCCCAACACAGCAAATCTAGGAAGTATGCGTTTCTTGGAACAGTTCCTGCATTTACTGTCAGTGGTCAGTTCCTGTAGCTCTGCCACCTGAAGGGCTGTTTGTTCAGATACTGTGTGTAGCACATTCTGCTGTACTAATTCACTAACAAGATAAAGAGAAACTGTCTACAGAATAGCCAAATCCTTCCCAAGTTATCACGGTCATTATTATGTGAACTCCATCAAGACCGCAAGCTAGAATAGAATATTGACAGCAGGAAACCTTGAGGAGCACGCCTGCGTTTTGGCAAATTAGATTTACTATCTCATCCTATCTAATAGACCATTTAGAGGTCTGCCCCTGAGACACATCTCTTTAGCAGAGCATCTACCACCTTCAGACAATGTTTTTGTCTTCTGTCTGAACAGCCATAGCTTTACAAATGTGCTTCTCTATATTTAAATTTTCTTCTCAGGAAAAAACACTTCTGCATGGCCAGTACTGTAGTTACTACAGTTGCTAAGAAAAGGTAAACAAGGAACTGCATTAATATGTACTCCTGGAAAAATCTGTCATTTTTTTTTATATATATATGTGTATATATATATATATATATACACACACACACACATTTGTGCACACACATAAAAATACACTCTCTCAAATGGGCTGATATGTGTACAGCACTGCAAAATAGATCTGCCATCATCCCTGACAGGCTGCTGGAAATGGAGTTGATTGAATATGACTCAGACCCTCAGTCTCATTGTCCAATTCATCAGTGAATGCACTGCAAGCTCATTGATTATATGTAAGTCCAACAGGAATGCTTGGCTTGCTTCATGGGGCTGCCTATATTGAGCTATTATAAACACCCTCTTCTCTGCTGTGTGCATGTAGATAAGTTCAGGTCACTTAAATTGAAACTTAGCCATGTTTTTTATGAATAAAAAAAGAGAAAGAAATGCAGGCACAGTCCTTTCTGTGAAAAAGTTGGCTTCAGCCAGACTGAGACCACAGACTGTAAATAATCAGCTAGGTTTTAGATGTTAACTAATATTTTCTAACACATTTCAGTCTGGTAGGTATTTCAGATAGAGTAGGTATTTTATTTTTTAGTAAGAGTGACAGTGGTTGTACCTGTATGTGGGGTTTAATTTAGACTAAAATTCAAAATTAGCAAAAGCGTGTAAACTGAAGTGGTCTTGTAAATTGTAGGGTGATGGTATACTACATGAACAATTTTGAAAATATTTTTCTTCTAATAATTATGCATATGGAATGGGATATAAGTAAACCTCAGTTTCCCCATAGTGAACTGAAATTTTACAATACTATGCCTGTAGATGTGCCTAATGTCAGAAAAATAAAATCACTTTTAACTAGAAACAGTAGATGTCGTTGCACCTTTCATTTCTGTGTCCTTGTGTCCCTATAGAAGTTGATACGAAGGATAGAATGGGCTCAGTCACGTGCCTTACTCAGGGAAGGACAAGTGAAGCCCTTTGCTGGCTGCTGTTAGTCCCACAGGCTCTATTAATTGCCTCATATGTCTCACTGGCAAAATATACAGAAAAAAAATTACTTAGTGTTTTACAGTGTGATCTTGCTACTTCCAGATGGGCACCCCTAGGAAAACAGCACAACTGAAGTTTACACAGTTAAGTCACATTTGTATAAAAAACTACAGCACCCATTTTTATGTTTGGGGTTTGTTTTGGTTTGGTTTGGTTTTGTTTTTCCTATGAGAGCAAGACGCTTTCCTGAGTGACATGCTACTCCTTATGCAGTCAGGCTGAATTTTAGCAAATTTTCTCTAGTCTTCTGGTCTTCATAAAGCATTCTGTGAAATCTTTGTCTGCTGGGATGAGAAGGTGTAATAAAATATTAGCTTTCCAGTTGGTCACCTTCTCTAAGAGGCAACTTAGATAAAGAGAAATTTTACTGTCATCTTGTATATCAACCAAAATTCTTATCATCTGCATCCCAGTTTGGGGAAAAGGAGC
>NW_010312436.1:4746-23120 GCF_000700745.2 Antrostomus carolinensis
CAGGAATGTGAAGGAACACCATCTTTTTTTTACATGCACAAATATAAAATATGTCATAATATTTGCTTGCTAAGTATTGGAATATTTGCAGAATGCTCTTGCAATCATATAACATGACAGATAACTTTTAATGCTGGGTTTTTAACTTACAGGATTTCCTGAGGAGTTTTCTGTAAGCAAAGTATTTAATCTACTCTTCCTGCTTCTGAACCCAGAAGCCCCTGTGAGGCGGAGCAGGCTGATGATGTTATAAGGGCAGCCTGAATATACAAAGTGGGTTACAAGCTTCTTGTAACACAGTGTGCTATTGCTGTTTGCACTGATCTCATTAGTTTGTTTACATATCCTGATTTTGCTCTCTCCCTGACCAACTCCCTGTACCTTATGTTTCCTGAGTGTTCGTTTCAGTGCAGCTCACGCAGAGAGAACAAACAATTCAATCAGCCAGTGGAGTTTGCAGAACAGCCTGTGCACGCCTAACTCTCATGCTGCCAGGAGTCAGGCTCTGAAAAAGTGAACTGCCTTTCCACTTCTGTTTGTTTTTAAAGGGCAAGTCATTAGTCCTGGGATACTGAGCCTTCGCCTGTCTCTGCTGCTGAAGGAGTATTTGTTTTTTCATGACTTTTAAAAAGAATGTTCATGCTGCCTGATAGGGGCTCTGTATATCGTCTCGTTAACTCGATAGCACAAATATAATATTTAGGTGAAGAATCTTCTATTTGTTGACCCCATGGTTCTAAACTAAAGCCATATTCTGAGTTCAACTAGTCTGAAAAGATTAAAGTTCTTGCAAAGAAACAGCCTCTTGTCTGCTTAGTACTTTATTCTAACCAGTGGGGGGAAAAAGGGAAGTCAAACTTTTATCCTAAATATTCAAAGGACTAGACAAAGACTGCTTTTAGCAGAAAAAAAAAAAACAGTGATGTGTGTTCATGATGATGCATCTGTTCTGGCATATTCTAAACTTTTACCCTCTGTCACTACTCTGGATTTGTATTAGGTGATCCTTTCAGAAAGGTCAGGTGACTTGGTGAAACCATGCGTAGGTAAATTCTACAGGTTGAATTTGCATGTTGTGTATCCAAGAATTTCTCTTTGTCTATTAATGTGTGTGGTATTCTATTTGCAACTGAAATTAGCACGTTCTGTTGTAGTTACCCTTCCTAGTTATCAGCTTTTGCCATTTTTCTTTGTTCTGCTTTTAAGTTATTTTCTACCCACATTTTGTGGATCAGTGTTTTTCTGTTTAAATGTGATTAAATATCTAGGATTTGAACTGTTTGAAAATTGAAAAACCAGAAGAATTGAAATCCTGTTAAAGAGACATGTCTACACTGTCTTCATATCCTGGAATATAAAAATGTCAGAAAAAATTTCTCTTGCCCAAACTGGAAATATGGATGAATCTTTTATAAGCTTTGGCAAAGTTCAAAGAAACTTCTGAACGTTCATGCATTTAGCTGAGCTGAACCCAAGTCTCAGACACTTCGAGATTCCCTCATTAAATGAATGACATTAAAGCCGGTGCCCCATAGAGATGAGAAGCTGCGTTATTGAGCGCATTGAACTGTTTGGCCTGGGCAATCGGGATGCCTCTGGAGTGGCCCAGAGCAGAGTCTTCAGGAAGCAAGCTGTTGTCATGGCTTCAGATTCCTCCCTAATGTTCAGTTCACAATAGCAGGAGGAGGATTAAGTGTTTCAAGGAAGGGCTTGAAACTGTGAGTTTGTGGTGAGATGGAGAAAGGGGTTTCAGAACAATCTGTGCTGGCTGCTTGCCAGCAGGGGATATACATAATGGCAAATGATGTAATGTAGTGGAGAGTGCAGAGAAAAATGTTTAAACAGCAAAAAAAATAGGGGCATTGCTGAAAAACCAAAAGAGATAGGTGTTATGAAAATGTTCTCTCCATATATATGTGTGTATGCACATACATCCATGTTTAAAATATAATGTATTTGTGGCTTTCTTGTTTCCAGGAAAGTGGTAAGAGGCAATAATATGTTTACACAATCAGTGACTGTGGCAACAGTATGGAATGGGCAGAATTGGGTGAGATGTGTTTAGCCTCTGCTTCCTTCAAGCCTTTCATTATAGCATTGCAGATTACTGCAACAAAAATGTGATTCAGATAAAAAAATGACATTAAACAAAGCCAGATGTACTTAAGTAGCAAAATATCCAGAAGAAATGACTTAACATACAAGCTATGTGTGGATTAACGTAAGTCCCTGATCCTCCCCCTACCCAGTATTTCTCCTCTCAAAGAAACCCCAAATCAAAACAAAGCAGAGTAGGAAAAAAAACCCATACCCAAACCATAAAACCTAAGTATCCAGGACTTGCAGCCAAGCCAATCACCGTAAGGCAATTTGCTAATGGTTTTGGCAGAAATGATCCTGTTCAGCTTGTCTTCCTGCCATGCTAGCAAGCTAGCATTTATCCATATGTGAAATGTTTTATTTCCTCTAACAATATTTGAATATGTTTTCTTCTTTTCCCTGAAATATGAGGAATGATCTTAATGTCACTGTTGTAGCAGAGAAAAAAATGTTACTTTGAAAGCAATGCACCATTTATAGCTGATTTAGAGAAATCTATTGTTATCTCAAGTCTTAAGAATACAACTTAGAAGCAATCTGGATCCTTTCCATGCTCTCAGAATATATTTCACTTATCAGATCATATGTTTTTACTATTAAACTATATGAATCTTGGTCAGAAAAATTTAATCAGAACTGTAAATATGAAAATGTCACTGTTACTACCAGTGATAAGGGAAACTACGCTACATCGCCATTCTGAATCCTTCTGCTGTAGAAAAGAAGAGAAATACCAAAATTTACTGTAATTTTTACTGTCAGAAGTGTTTATACAAAGGTGTGTCACAATTCCTGTTGCAAGGAATTGTTCAAATTACATTTGGGCAGTGGAGAATGTGACCTCAGTTGTAACTCATTAGGCCTTCAGAGAACTTCGTGTACATTTAATATCTGGAACCTGATATGATGGCTCCCAGATGCTCAGAAGAGAAAGCCCTTCAGATGACTATAGGAAGAAAGAATAGAGCACAAAAAAACGGGTTTAGTTTTTGGTTGTATTTTATTAAGACTTAAATCCTATCATTTATTTCAGTTAATTTAGCTGGATGTCAAGAAAGATAGTTTGTTTCATGTCCCTATATATTCTAAGAGCCCACAACATGTATACTGGACTGTTACTCAAGGGGAAAAGGGCTGAAATTCAAATCTATTTTTGAAAATCTAATTGGTCTTCTGCTGACAGAATTAAATGTTCCTTTAGTACATAGGTATTCCAGTAAGTTCAATTATTATTCTTACTCCTGATGCTTAATTGACTCTCCTTAGGTTAATCAGAAGGGGAAAAAAATTACTAATTGGCTGCTTCTTCTGAGGATGTTTTTTCTGTGGATTTTTTTCCCCATCCTCTTCTGTCAGAGCCTACTTCTTGATTTCATCTTATGTGTATTCACATGATAGGCATATATCTACCACTGGAAGATGATACCTCTTTAGCAGACATAAAATGAGTTGATATAGTAGCTCAGAGGTCATATTTTATTAAACTTGTTACAGGAGGTACCAGCTGTGTGCGAAGAAGAAAATAATATAGGTAAACTGCTTTAAAGCTGCATCAGAGGTGTGGAGAGGAGTACACTGACAGGGAAAATCACTGAAATAAGTACAGTTGTACCATTTGGTTAGTCTCTGCTTACTCATTTCTTCCATGTCCTCCACTCAGACTTCATTTCTCTCCAGTCTTCTTACTTTTCATGTACTTGTTCACTTGAGAAAAGGAAAACTTGATTAAGCAGAGCTGCTGGTGCTAGACTCCTGTTGGCAAAAATAAATAAATAATAGCAAGTCAGAGCTGTGTTCCTTCTGAATGCTCTTGAGGACTCTGGTGGTAACAGCTGGTTTGTTGTTGATATAACTTTCCTCTGTAAGTTCATTTAAAGGTACTAATTAGGAAGAGAAAATTATGACATGGCTGCGTGTGTAGCAAGGCAAAGGGAAGGAGATTGCAAATAACAGAATACATTCTTTAAATGAAATAGCCAGGAAAGAAGTAGTGATTGATTTAAATATTGTGATCCCTGCTGTGTCTCATTTCCTAAAACCAGGATACTCTGTCTGCTGTAACATCTGTTTTTTCTATTTTCTTTGTTCAATGCAGAGATCCTGTAACTGCTTTTTATTTTTGTCAGGTATTGCCAGGTATTTTTTAAATTTTCACTTCAGTTATTGTTTAGAATCAACAATGTTGTTATTTTGGTATCCGCTTGAATGGAGAAATCCAAAACTCTGATTTTTCTTTTATGGTGTCTCCATGGCTTTGGCTTTCCAAGTATAATGTGATGATGGAGGTAAGCATCAAAGGGTTTCATGGATTTTTTTGCTTTCTAGTTAGCATTAGAAATAGAATAGTCAAGGTGGTCAGAAGCTGGAGTTTGGGCTTTTTTTTTCTTCTATGACAAAGGAGAGGCAAAAGTTTCTGTTCATTTCTTTAATTAAATCAATAAAATATTATGTACTTTCATTCCTCTAACTCCTGTTTTTCACCTTAAATATGCTGCTGCTGAGCTACAGTGCAAGTATCAGGTACATGTGGGTAAGACAGAGGAGGTTTTTCCTGTATATCCCTCTGCAAGATCCATAAACATCTTAGAAAGAAAAAGGAATTTTGGAGCAAGTTTCCCTCCACAGGACGCTTTTCCTCTTTTTTGGCATCTGTTAATTTCTGTTCATAGGTCTTGTTCCTGTTTTGTAACAGAATCCCTTTCCTTCCAATTTTTGAGCATTCACACTCACTGTTCACTTTTACAAGGGATGGTATAAAACAGTAATAAGTATGAAAAATTGTAGCAGCACTGGAAAGGGGGAAGGAAGGTTATATCAGGCCAATATCTTGTGTGCCAGCCTGATGCTGTGTCTACATGTTTTCAGTCTCACATAATCTCTGAATGTGGATGAGTTGAGTAGTTGCTTGAACAGAAGCCTTGCTTTATGGCAGTGAGCTATTTGACATGTGGGTCATATCACTGAATAGAGAACCTCTCCCATATGAAAACACTGCACTAATTTTTAAGACAGATGGGAGAATGATAGAAATGAACCTTGTTTTTTTTATTTGGTTGTTTTTTTGCCCTTCCCAGTGAAATTTTACTGCCTGCTGAGACCATTCCCTGTTTCAAGGGCATAAGACAATAGGGCTCCCATCTGATAGCAGTCTCATCATAGTTTTTTGCAGAAATAATATTTGACAGATCTTTAGGGCCAGATTTTTTTCGCTTCCTCATGATTTTCCAGGTGGGACCTGGCCTTTAAACATTTAGTTCCTATTTGGTTCAAGTGATAAATATTTGTTTAAATGTAAATGTAAATAAGGTTAGAAAAAGATAAGAAACTTAAAGAAATAACATCTTGAAGACAAGGACATATTAAACCAAATTTATTACAATTGAGGATTAATTCAGTCTCTCAATATTTTGAGCCTGATATTTTCCACATTGTCTTTTGGAACTTATAGCTGCTTTTACTTCTGTTTAACAAACTACAGAAATACTGTTGTTCTGGTTAATTTGGAAATTAATTCTGGTTAATTTGAAAATTTTGGATTATAGTTGGCATTTACCTATTTTTTCTTGAGACTGATGTTGTATATGCTATTCTGTCCTTGCTACTACTTAATTATCAGCATGTTGCATGTTTAAAGTCACAGATATTTTAGTTGCAATGTGTGTAAGACTGGTTTCCCACCTGAGTCAAACTGAAAAGCTAGCTTCACTGATGCATGAACACAGAGTAACAAATGATGATAATGTTTCCATTAGTAACCTGAAATTACCCTTCTGGTTTGGGTCAGAAAGGTCCAGTTTCTTCAAGGCAATACAGTTTCCCAAAGAGAAATCTGTGATTCTTTTCTTTTCCTTTCCTTTCCTTTCCTTTCCTTTCCTTTCCTTTCCTTTCCTTTCCTTTCCTTTCCTTTCCTTTCCTTTCCTTTCCTTTCCTTTCCTTTCCTTTCCTTTCCTCTTCCCTTCCCTTCTTTCCTTTCCTTTCCTTTCCTTTCCTTTCCTTTCCTTTCCTTTCCTTTCCTTTCCTTTCCTTTCCTTTCCTTTCCTTTCCTTTCCTTTCCTTTCCTTTCCTTTCCTTTCCTTTCCTTTCCTTTCCTTTCCTTTCCTTTCCTTTCCTTTCCTTTCCTTTCCTTTCCTTTCCTTTCCTTTCCTTTCCTTTCCTTTCCTTTCCTTTCCTTTCCTTTCCTTTCCTTTCCTTTCCTTTCCTTTCCTTTCCTTTCCTTTCCTTTCCTTTCCTTTCCTTTCCTTTCCTTTCCTTTCCTTTCCTTTCCTTTCCTTTCCTTTCCTTTCCTTTCCTTTCCTTTCCTTTCCTTTCCTTTCCTTTCCTTTCCTTTCCTTTCCTTTCCTTTCCTTTCCTTTCCTTTCCTTTCCTTTCCTTTCCTTTCCTTTCCTTTCCTTTCCTTTCCTTTCCTCCTTCCTTCCTTCCTTCCTTCCTTCCTTCCTTCCTTCCTTCCTTCCTTCCTTCCTTCCTTTTTTTAATTTGGGTTGATATTTTTTATTATTTTTATTTTTTCAATCAGGAGTTACTGGAGTTCTCAGTGTTTTTTTCATTGTTCTTTTACAGATGATTATTTTGTAATATTATGATGATAAGACAAATACTAAACTTAAGAGAGTAAACAAATTATTTCCATGTCATAATAAGCGTTGTTTTTGCAAGAATGTATTGCAGTCCCAGTTTCTTAAGTTAGGCTGTTTACTTCAGTGTGTTTGAAATGAAGACAGAATTTGATTCTTTGCTAGCAACAAGCACAATTTCAGTGAAAGTGTCATCAGCATTTAAACCTTAATGGGACTTGAAGGAGTTTCTAGAGACTTGAAGAATTGAATCTTGGCCTAGCTTGAACAATTAACAGGAAGAAGAAGCTATAAGAACCATTGAATATGACAAACCATTTCCATTTTCTTACTCAATTTTAAGCAAGTACTTTGTGTCTTGTTTTCTTATTCATGGTCTGTGAACCACTGTGGTATAAACTAAAGCTTTCCAGCAGTGGCAATGAAAATTTTGGTTCATGTTGAAATGCCTGAGATGTCAGTGATGATTCAGGGTTACAAATTCCCATCCTATTTAATCTAAAATTGCATTTGCTCAAGGGACCTGAAACATTAAAGTTTATCCCAAAAGAACAGAAGAGATGGTTGCGTTTTTTGGGGGGGAGCTGGGGGGTGGTTTTTTATTTTGTTTGGTTTGTGGGTTGTTGTGTTGATTTTTTTTTTTTTTTAACAGCTTTTCTGCGTCTTCTGTATTACTACTCTTAGCAGTAAACTACTGTTTACTAGCCAGGGATCAGGTACCTTGCTCTTTAGAGCTGTTTACAAATGTTCAGGAAAAACCCTGTAAGATTCTTGTCTCAGAAGACTGCACCCAGAGCTCAAGTAGATGGGCCAAAACCAGTGTGGATGAGAGAATGAGTAACATAAAAATAAATGAAGCACTGTCAGTGGCACTGCTTGCCTCAAGTCCTACAGTATGCAGGGCAAAATATGGTAGTCATAAAACAGAAAAAAATCTTCTTGGGGGTGGATGGTTTACCTCTTTTTATGTTGTGAATGATACAAAAGAATGACCTAACAAAAAACCCCTTCTTTGATGTCACACACATGGTTCTTTTCAGAATGGGTCTCAAAGACTTAAATTGTCTGGAACTGTGGTTTATTTCCACTCCTATTTGTTATTCAGTACACGTGAAGGGTTTTTATTGCAACTGTCACCTGTAAGGGGTGGATTTTCCAATGAGCGACAGCTGTAACTTGATCTTGCTACCTAGCAGTTTAAAGCATGAAAAAGAGAGTCTCTCAATACAGTTTGAAACAAACAGCAAATATTCTATTGATTTGGACCATTAGAAAATGAACCCAATGGATAGTATGAGCTGACATATTAGAAATTTGTTAGAGGTCAGACTTCAAAATCAATACATTAAAATTTTTAGCATCAAACCAGACAATCTGGTTTAGGTTAGATCAAGTTTATTAATAGGAAGAGGTAAAGTTAATTGACTTTTCAAGTTGGAATTTTTTTCTTCCATGTAAGTGTTGGATGTTCTAGGTGCTAATTAAAAGTTTTTGTAGTGCTGTTCTTCTCTTTACAGCCTGAAAGAAGCCTCTCTCTTTCTTTTCTGCTTTTTTTAAGGCAAAAGAACAGTCAATTACTATGATCTTCTCACTGTATTTCCTAATCTATATGATTTTAGTGTTTTTAACACACTGAAGTTTACTGTCAAAGATCTGTTGCTGTCTTTTCTTTATGGCAGTGGTAACATGGCTTTCTTTTCTGTCCTCAGTCATTCTGGATTTTTGGTGTTTATATATTCTTGTAAAGGGATCTATATAAACAGTAAGTGTGTGGTTTGAGATGTTTCTTCATCAGTTTTGTGGCTCCCCCAACCCCAGGGTAGAAAAAGAAAATGCTGCTCTTCTGGCCTTTGAAGCTTTGCAGGCTCCGATGGCTGTTACCGGCCCACAGTATCCCCAGTGTCCCACTGGTGGTAATTCAGGCGATGTAGCAGGTATGAGAGGCAGCATTAGACATGGCAGCAAGGCCAGCTAAGTGTTTTTCGCTAGAAGAGTCAAAAAATAGTAAGGAATGTAAGAAGTTTGAACATGAATGATTAATAAGAGAGAAAAGCTTTCCAGAAAACAGAAGATGACGATGCATTACTATAGCCCCACATTTGTTCAGAAAAGGAATAATGCAGCTTGCAAATTATTACCACAACCTATAGCAGAAACTTACATTACTTCGTTCAGAATATCCTGTATTTCACACCTCCTAACTTCAAATCTTGGGCGTCTCCAGGAGGAGATGCTAGTCCTGCGTCAGTGTGGGACTGGAGCGACAGGCTGCAGCAGCCTCCCTTACCTGTTGTACTGATCTCCCTGCAGTTGCTCATGGCCTAGCAACAAGCTGTGGGGATGAAGAGGAAGCTCCCTGACTAGCATGAAATATTTGTGCTTTAAGCTTGAATATAAATCCTGAGCAACACTGACAGCTGCCTTTGTGTCTTTTTTGCCATGTAGCAATAAGGTACAAGATACCACTCCAGAAGTGACTCTGAGGGGAGTAGTGAAGGGGAAAGATTTGGAGAGCAGTATTGTTCAGGTATGTGGTGATAGAATTGCACACCTTATGTCTTTGATGCCTTTCAAAAATTACGTGTAGGCTTATGAAATTATGTGTCTTTTTCTGTGCTGCAGCAGCTTAAAGGATGACAGCAAAACCACTAGTATTTAGACTAGATACATTGAGAGACATTGTAGATGGGGCTAGGGGATCACAAATGAACACACACAATCAAATCTATTTTGTGATAGAAGGAAAAGTGTAAATTTTACTTATGAGGCAGATTGCTCTATCTAGAAGATCTGTAATGCCATTTTTATTGTTATATTGTGTTACAGAGCACAGATCTAAGTTCTGCTAGATCCCAGACTGCAAGCTTAAGGGGAAGCATGAATGTACTTGGAAGTTCATGAGTTGCCATTTAGTCAACAGTCATTTTCAGGAAAGTTTCTCTTTACTCACTTAATATACAGGTTAGGTCAGTGGACCCTGAAGGAATGTAAAGACAGAATTTAATGTGAAACAAAATTTAGGGATGGAAGAAATTTTTTAAATAGCTTTTTATTTGTCACTTTCTTATTCATACAACAGCAAACAACACTGTTTGTTTCAGATTACAGATGAAGTAAATAAAGATAAAAGACATTTTAAAATGGTATTAGGGGAGTAGTATATGCAGTACTGAAATATAAACAGCATGCACTTCAGACATTTAAAATTGCTGATGTTTTGCAGTTGATAGCAGCAGTACAACCAGGCCTACAGGCTTTCTCTCTGTCTTGTCACTGAAAACTGTGATAAGATACCCTCAGGTTTGCTCCCTGAGATTTAATTCAGAAGGCAGGAGTCCTGTTTACCTCTTTTTATATCACAGTTTCTTGCTTAATAAGGACAGAAAGAATTAAGTGAGTTAGATATGTCTCTTCTTTCAGGCTGGATTTGAGTTCTCAGAAGGTACCAATATCCCTTCAGTTTAATAGACTTCCTTTAATATCTCTAAACTTTCTACATTATGTGACTGATAAAGAATTTTAGAATTAAATCTTGACTGTGTAGAAATGCAAATGCATACCTGCAACGACATTCAGATGTGTTGAGATCTTCTGTACTTCACTTTTTAGAAGCTTCTTATTATATTTTAGGCTTATTCTCCTATTGTATTGCAGATCAACTAGTCCTGGGTGAAAGTGGGTCAAATTATCATAGAAAATGTTTATCATATGTTGTCTGTTTTAAAATAATAAACATAAAATATTTTGCACTTGCAACATCTCTCTTGCAAAAAGATACCGAATTTAAACTTTGAATTGTGAATTGTCAAGGCCAGTGTTACAGCCTGCGTACAGCTTCCAGGGACAGAAAGAAATGGCAAGTAGCCAAGTAGGCAGGAACAGTGTGGTGTTCCTGGAAAATAACCACATCTAATTTCTATTGCTACTTGCTTCATTAGGCTCTGAAAGTTTGGCTGTCTTTTTTTGAGGGGGAAGGGGGGAAAATATTATGTTATCACATTTCCTCCTCTCCTTCTCCCTTTTCCTATATTCCAGAAGCACAAATGTCAGTGAAAAGAAACAATTACCTTTAGATTTTCCCTATCTGAAATGGAAAAAATGTGTTAGGAGAAATGAGGAGGAGAAACACAGAGTTGATTGAGCATAGCAGTAGAAAGGTTTAGTTTATTCCAGTAGCTGGACCTGAGTGCAGTGACAGATAACGTGTCCTTGAGGAATGTGGCTCCCAAGAAACTGGTTGAGAACTTCTTGTGCTTTTTGAAAAGAGAAAAAAAACAAACCACAAACAAAAACATTCTTCTCTCCAGATGTATCCCAGTCAATTTATATAACATCAGCAAATTGTTTTGTACTGTAATCTTTTCACTTAAAAAGAGACTGTAGTTTAGTGTGAAAACATTCTCATGTGCTTAAGAAAAAATGTTTGAGACTTTCCAGTAATGTAAAGCATGTATAATCTAGTCTGAAAATCTAATCATGCTTTGGAAAGGGCTGTATGGTTACTATTTTCTGTAACAAAATCTGAGTTACGCGTATAGTTTCAAATGAACTTAAATCCATCCTAAGTGCATATCTGTGGAATAACAGGGAAGAATATTTAGTCGCCTGTAGATTTGCTTTTGCAGTTTTATAGCTTGTACAGAGAAGCCAGGCAACTTGGTCAATTCCAAGTTTGAGTTGACTTTTTATTTCCAGTAAATATTCATTTGGAACAAATAAGAACATAGGGATTTTTGGAGGTTTGCAGTGATAGGAAAGACACAGCATGTTGATTTTGAAGTTTTCTGAAGCAGGCATATAGGAGTAGCCTGTGAAAATTTCTGCTCTCAAATACATGTTCTTACCCTTGTAAAACTCACTGTGGGGGAGAGGCTATAGATTATTTTTTTTTTCCTCTTGATCCTGAGGGATCTGAGGCTCTAATGAATTGGTTGGAGGGGATCAAAATATGTAAATTTTCCAGAAAATAGGCACAGTATTTAAAAGCAGATGCACTGGGAAGTACCTATCTACAGTGCCCTGGAACATAATCTGTTTTGCACTTTGCTACTCAGTCAGAAGTTAAGTCACTGCTTTAAGTCAGAATTTTATTACTGTGGCAGATTACTTCTAAAGCACTAAGAAAGCTTAATTACATTATTCACATGAACTCAAATCTAACTATTCTAATCTAGGGAATCCAGAGATTTTTTTTTTTTTTTTTTTTTCACTAAGGGCATATAGCTTAGGTGTAGCTATATCATAATGTCTTTTATACCTTTGTGGCACTTCAGAATCTGTTTATCATAGCAGGATTAAAGGTCAAGACCTGAGTTTCCAGTATATATTTACATTTTGTTCTTCATATGTTTCAGCTGAGCTTGGGCTACAAAGGATTCCTTAACCCTGATTTGCTGATGGTGGCACAAATGCATCAGTTAGTACCAGGACTTTGTATAACGTAATATGACAATAATCTTTATGTGACTGTCTGTAGTCTTTGCTTTATACTTGTCTTCCCTCGGCCTTCTGTACAAAAATGATTTTTGGTTTTTTAATGTGTGGATGCCATGGTTATTTCTTTATGGTATGAAAACTGTGATAGGAAAGATGTTATTTGCTATTAATTTCATATTGAGGAAATCAGTCCTGCAGAACAGTAACTCAGACCAAATAGCTCAAAAGCGAGGTGGATAAAGTCAGCCTGCGACATGTTTCATCTGCACCCGAACCCAGGCACTTAAGTTCTCAGGCACTTCCCAAACAGTACAGATCAGGTACCGTGAAGCTTGTTTAAACAAACACACAATTGAGGCACCCGATAAACTAACCCCTGTAAATCCTGACTGTTCAGAGAAATTGCTTAAGCAAATACGTGCACTCTGTTTGGTGAATACCTATAACTTGCATCTGCTTCAAGATGAAAGAAAGGATTCTTTGATCAAATACAGAGGATTGCCAGCTTGCCATCTGGAGGGAAGTCAGATTCATGTTTGCTTTAGTGCTAACAGGTATAAATCCATGAACTTTGATGCAGTTGTGGTTTTTCATACTGAAGCATGCTGGGAAGGCACCTTGATCTCATGAATCTGATGAATATTAGGGTTCTATAAAGAGTGCAGGGTAGAGAAGATAAAATAGGAAAAAGTCCCTAAATGGAGTTCATAGGGAACAAAATTGTCAAGATTATTGTGAAATAAAATAATAAAAAGAATTCTTTTATCTATTGAAATTAATCTTTCCATTTAGGAGGTCTGAAAAAAACAAACACAACTATGCAAAGTGGTTTTTTATGGTTTTGTGTTTAGACAAATAGAACTTGCAAAAACAGCTACTTGAAAACCTCTGGGTTCAGTGAACTCTTAATAACACTGAAATTTTAAACAAAACCAATATGTTGAAATTTGATGGGTTTTTTTTTGAAAATAACTTTTAGTTGTTCAACCAGCTCAGCTTGTTAAAATATCTCAGTTGTTTCAACTCTCTACTCTAGGCAATATATCTTATGATGGCTAGAAAAATAGGGTAGAAAGCCAATAAAACTGTAAAACTATTAAATAAGTAAAACTTCAAGGGGAGGAGAAAAATTACAGGGTGTGTGAGGAAGCGTAACTAGAGAGAGAAGAGAAAACAAAAATGAAAATATACAGAAGGTGAGTGGAGAGAAAGCAAGGTGGCAGTGGTGTGTGATGAGAATATATGCTAGAGGTGACCATCCGTCTTTCCATTACAGAAGAAGTTCTGTCTGAAGAGGTAGGAAACATAACTTCATATTTTGAACAAATCACCTTCTATGTGTCTTCCTTTTAATGAGACCATATTTATTACTTGGTAATTTAGTAAAGAAAAAATAATGTAATTTTACATCTATCTGTGGTTTACTAGAAGATTCCCCTTTCTTGTAAATATTCTGCAATGAGTATCTGAGCTATTCTATCTAGTCCAGCTCTTTTTTTCCCCCCCTGCGTTCCCTAGTTCCCCTTATCTCTGTGAATTATTTTAAATATTTTTTTTCCTCAGATCTTATGCATTTTTGTGTAACTGTGGGTGAAAACATGCAAAAAAAAAAAATCATCTTATTAAAAGCAGGGAATAGGGAGGACTGTAGGCAGATACTTCTGAGGTAGAATGGGAATTTTTTTTTTTGTAAAATTTAAAGCTGATCTTCACGTAAAATAGGTTCATTTATGTCATTGCTGAACATGGGTGAACATGCAGAGATACATACACACCACTTTCCCCTGTGCCTGTGGCCTTGTACATGTTGTTGTTGTATTTTGGAAAGAGTATTTATCAATAATTGTATTGATGATCAGAAAACTTTATTTAAAGAGAGATGAGATATATACTTTTATCTTCTGTTAAGTTGGTTTAAAAATTAGCATAAAGACTCTCTGAAGCATAGTAAAGTCCATCCGTTTGCATCTGATGCTGGAAATGGAGAACTGATACAAATTTTTGTCCTGATGGTTTTGAATAGAACTGGTATCTTTCTGTGGAAGATGAAGATACTGCATCTTTCCTGTCCTTTTAGCTCCTTACACTTCACTAAAAGTGTCTTCACTCGACAGCGAAAACTTTGCCATGGTTTTACCTGTCTTAATGTTATCTTGTATATCTGTATGTGTATGTATGATATTCTCCTTATTCTTTGGGTCTGTTTATTTTCTAATCCCTTTTCTCAAAGTTCTGGGAAGATAGCTTTAACATTCAGGCATGGAAAACAGAAAAACAAAAATACTCTGTCTGCAGTTTTTTGAAAGGCAAATACATGTTTACCCTGCCAGGTAACTGTATTAGAGCAGCACCAAGATTGAGCTAATGCAGTCTGCCTCCCAGCAGTTGTACTCCTTCCAGACTCAAGATGTTTTATGGCCAGCTATCCTAGTGTGGAAGCTGTGAATGTGTGATTGTACTTATTTGAGCACAGAAGTCCTACCTTAGCTTGAGGACTGCTTTGTGACACTGTTCTGCATATGAAAGTGGGCAACTGGGGCAGAGGAAAACATTATATTTCAAGCAGTTCTTTCACTCCCTGCCAAAACAGGTATCCAGGTACGTATAAGACATTTTTATTAGTCAAGGGAAAGCAGTAAATTATTTCTTTCCAAAAGTAAATTGGTGTTTATTTGTAGTTAGTTCTCTGTGCATTAAGCCAATTAGCTTGATGGCTTAAATTCAGAAGTCTGGCAGGAATTTAGCCCTGTTTTATGTGATTGGTCTTCTCTAATATTTTTCTGATAAGGGTAACTCTATTAAATACTCTTGCCCTGACATCACTATAAATCTTCTAGCCAGCTAAGCTAAAACCAGAAACATAGTATTCTGTGTCATTTCAATTCAGTGCTTGCTTTCTGAAAACAACTTTGATCACTTCTGCTATCAATGTTGTCCTACACAACTTTAGGTATTGTGTCACTGTCTTTGCCTAATATCTATATGAATTCAAGAAGGCAAGCGATCATGAAACACTTTTATATTGACATCTCTTAGTGCTTCCTGCCTCTTCATCTGACAATAAACTGTGAAAGTGGAGTGCTGTAGAGACGTGAACCCTTGCTCTAGTATGAAGAACAACCTAATGATCTCCAAAATAATTTAATTACCCATATTTAGCTAGAAGCTTCTTTACTCTTTCAGGCAATCAAGCTCCATTAAATCAGTGCAAGTCCATCAGGGAGAACATGAAGGTAGAGTTTGGAACAATTACTTGCTTCAAAAGAAAGTATATCTGCTCTGCTGTGTCCTGTGTCCTTGCTCTAGATGTGTTAGTGATTTACACTTTGTGTATTCACAAGCTGCTTTGTCTTTTTTCAAATACACAGAATGGTTGAGGTAGTGAAGAAGATCAGTTATTGAACTGCACAGTAAGAGCTTGGCTCTGTCTCCTTTGCCTCCTCCCTTCAGGTATTTACACACATCTGTGAGATCTCCCTGAGCCTTCTCTTCTCCAGACTGAACAGTCCCAGCTCTCTCAGCCTGTCCTCATATGTGAGGTGCTCCATCTTGGTGGCCCTTCATTGAACTCTCTCTGAGAGGCCTGTGTCTCCAGTCCCACCACCATCTTGGTGGCCCTTCATTGAACTCTCTCTGAGAGGCCTGTGTCTCTCTTGTGCTGAGGACCCCACCACTGGACACAGCACTCCAAGTGTGGCCTCACCAGTGCTGAGCAGAGGGGCAGGATCACCTCCCGTGACCTGCTGACAGTGATCTGCCTGATACAGTCTGGGTTACCATTAACCTTCTTTGCAGCAAGAGCACATTCTTGTCTCACATTCATCTTGGTATCTGCCTGGACCCTTCCAAGCTGCTTGCCAGCTGGGTGTCCCCCAGGAAATGATGGTGCCTGGGTTGTTCCTGCCCAGGTGAAGGACTTTTCACTTGCCCTAGGTGAACTTCATGAGGTTCCTGTCAGCCCATTTCTTCAGCCTGTCCAGATCCCTCTGGATGGCAGTACAACCTTCTGGTGTTATCAGCCACTCCTCCTAGTTTTTTGTCATCTCTAAAGTTGTTGAGGGTATGCTCTTACACAGATACATTTTAATTTTTCTCTTCTAGTATGATTCCCACAAGAAATCCACGAGTTACTCGGTTGTAAGGGTATTGTGAGTAGTGGTTTTCACTGCAAGCAGTGTTGTCTCACTCTTCCTTTCTGCTCTCCCGTATCCTTGCATTTTTTCATTTCATATTTGCAAAATTTTTGGAACTGCCTGTCTTTTAATAGACTGTTTGTGAAACAGCCTGATGTAATGCAGTATTGGTCAATAACAGGACAACACAACATGAATAACTCTTATAGCAGATAAAAGAATGTGGTAGGTCCATGTCAAACTACATACTACCCTTTTGACCTCCTGGAACAGACATTAAACAAATTACACAGGAAAGAAAAAAATTATAAAAGCATAAAATATTTAAAAACATAAAATCTTGATCTTGTGTTTTAGAAGTAAGTATCACTGCAAGTTGACAGGAACTAAACATGTGAAAGAGTTGGCATACTTTTCTCCTGAGAGAAATAACAATAAAAAAATACAAAAAACCTCCTCCAAAACCCCAAAATAAATTAATATCTGAAGAATTGTTCATTACTTCTTAACTTCCTAACTAGAATGATTACTTTTAGAAATTAAGGTATGCAAATATTTCATGATTTAATAATGTAGTTTTTTAAAAAAATTATCAGTATTTTCATAGAAACTTGACTATGTGTAAAAGAATATGTCCTTAAAACTGATTTTAAATAATAATAAATCTATTTTTCTTTGAGAGCATTAGTTTGCTTTTTTTAAGAGCTATACTATATACATATATATATATAACTAGTAAACTAATGCTGTTAATTAGACCCAGGTTGGTATTGTGACTGTGATAAGGGTACTTTGGGCAAGAAAAATCTTTCATTTAAATAAAGTAGTAAATTATTATTTATAGCCAAGTTTCTGGCAGCACATGTTTTTAGTATGCTAGTTAAAAGAAGCACTCTTGAACTGCTCAGTCAGACATCACTAGAGCCTTATGTTTGATGAAAATGCAAGCTTCCTCTAGACATTAAAATTCTGCAGCATTGTATATTCTGTAGCAAGTGTATAATTGATGCTGAAGTTCTCCAAGCTAGGCTTATACTACTAAGTTGAAGCATTTTGATGAGAGTTACTGTGCTTGTAATACTTAAGCTAAAGTTTGAACGATTCTCATGTAAGAGCTTTTTAGAAATATAGAGTATCATTTTAAAATATTAAAAATATTACCCGCAGCCTTACCTCTTTTTAAACCTACAGGGGTAATACGGAAGAGGAACAGAACTGTGGAAATGGCACAATGACCATCTAGTGCATCAAGTTTCAGCCCACTGACTCCTGATCACTTTGGCTAACAGGGTGGAAGAAATGCAACAACTTTTCTCACTCGCAACAAAATGCTCCAGGTGATGTAACACTGTATTGTGAAACCCAGCAAATATAAAAATCTTCCCTGAAAGAACTCAGTAGAAGGTATGTTTTTTCTCTATATGTTCTCTTCTGTGGTCAGTTTTTGCTTTCCTGAACACATTATGATATACTGTTAATGTTGTTGCTATTTGCCAGTCTGAGCAGGACCTTTTGTTGCAAAACAGGAGGAAAGAAAAAAAGCAAAGACAAAGTATCAAGGATCACGGATCATGGAATGGTAAGTGTTGGAAGGGACCTCTGCAGATCATCTAGTCCAACCCCCCTGCCAAAGCAGATTCACCTAGAGCAAGTTGCACAGGACTGCATCCAGGTGGGTTTTGAACATCTCCAGAGAAGGAGACTCCACAACCTCTCTGGGCAGCCTGTTCCAGTGCTCTGTCACCCTCACAGTAAAGAAGTTTCTTCTCACATTTAAGTGGAACTTCCTGTGTTCCAGCTTGTTGCCCTTTGTCCTATCACTGGCCACGGCTGAAAAGAGTCTGGCCTCATCCTCTTGACACACGTCCTTTAGTTATTTATAAACATTAATAAGGTCCTCTCTCAGTCTTCTCTTTTCTAGGCTTAACAGACCCAGCTCTCTCAGTCTATCCCAGTAAGAAAGATGCTCCAGCCCTTCATGTGATCTGTTGTGGCACAGGATTTCACCTAAGTCCTTCTGGAGGCTAACATAAAGGTGGTAGTATTTCTGGAAATGCTGGAATACTTTTTATGTTTATTTTTTCCTCTTTTTCCTTTTGACCACTTGTGATAGTTTAGCTTAGCTGGCAGCCAA
>NW_010312437.1:0-1820 GCF_000700745.2 Antrostomus carolinensis
GCTTGAGCAGCAGCAGCAGCTTGGGCAGTGGCAGCCTGCTGTTGCATCTGACGATGACACTGGCGTAAATCAAACACCTTCAAAAAAAAACCAAACAAACCACAAAAACACACACACAAAAAAATCCATCAATCTATGTAAACTTACCAAAATCAATGAAAGAAAGAATTCCTCAAGTCCCATCCCCAATCATCTGGCTCTATCTGCTCTCCCAAAGGAAATTCTACAGCAAAACACTTGGATAAAAGCAAATCATAGAATCATGGAATGGTTTGGATTGGAAGGGACCTTAAAGATCATCCAGTTCCAATCCCCCTGCCATCAATTTCTAACACAAATAATTCATTAAAGTTGATTTCTTAAAAGACTCTTCTTATCTGATGTTACCACCACGGGTAATACCAGAACCTGGCTGAGCTGAGCAGGTTAAAACAGGAACTGACTGCAGGATCAAAGCCTGAAGAATGTTAAAAGGTTGAGAAAATCCTGACTTTTTTGTTAAATCTCAGAATTTCCAGAAAATAGAATAATGTTCTATATAAATAAAATCATATTCTATATAAAGAGAATAAAATTCTATATAAATAGGATAATATAGACTATTATAGAATAGAATATATGGAATATAAATAAAAATGGAAGCCAACAAGTCCTGCTTAACTCTGTCAGGCTTTATTCTTCTTTGCTGCTTTACTGACATGTGTTAGTTTATTTAAAATATCAATTATTGATAGGTCTGAAGTTTCAGCAGTTAGGTTTTCAGCTTGGTGGCATTTTATATATTTTTGTGATCAGAATTAGGATTAATATACATAGGAACTCTGTTCTCATACTAGAAAGCTCGTACATAGAGGGTGGTGGGGTTTCTGTCACCTTCATCACACAACTTGCTTGTAAAAATGAGGATTAAAATAAAAAAAACAAATAAAAAAACAACCTATTGTTTCCATGCAACTTTTTTAAAGACACATTTTACACTTCTACTGCATTTATACAAACTTTCCCATTTTTTTTTTTTGGTTGGGAGAGAGTAAAGAAACAGATAACCTATGCTAAAAATTTGTGTAGCAGTTAATTTAAAGCTGTAAAGCTAAGAACAAAAAAAAATTGCTATCAAGATTGTGATAAAACACAAAATTAGTGATTTTCATAGTATCTAGATGATATTTTCAGTTTAGAGTCGTTTTAAAATTGACCTTGTGAATTTTAAAGTCACCAAGTGACTTGACAAGTGGAAAGTTTTATGGTTTCTTTGAAGGATAATCAAAAGCAAACTTATATTTTTCACTGTCTCACAGCTTCCCTAACATTTACAAGAACCAACTACAAGTTATTTCCCCTACAATTTTTCACTTCAAAATATTAATTTTATAACTAATATTAATTTTTCACTTAAAAAACTAACCTTTATATATGCACTTGGGTAAATCTTGTGAACAGCATCACCTGGCGCGCGCCCGGCTTCTCTATCCAGGTAGTAACTCTGAACAAAGACGGCGTGGTCGCTGAGGCACCTCACCCAGACGTCACCTTCTCCTTTGCACTCCAGCTGCACCCCTTTACCTATGTGCAACCTTCAAAAGACAAGTATTTCAGTGGAGCTGTGGATGGATCCTTTAAATCAGAGCTTTATTAAATAAATCAGAAACAATTCTCCAGCTCTCAGTCATCTTTGAGATCTTAATTTACACTCCACTCATACAAGGACTTGAAAGTGTGGTGATTATCTTAGGTGTATGTTAGTTCTTGGTGTATGTGTAGTTAAACATGACACTGTCCCACACAACATCCTTCTCTTTAAGTTGGATTAGATGGATGGA
>NW_010312438.1:0-15841 GCF_000700745.2 Antrostomus carolinensis
GATTCAACTGATCATTGTTCAAATATGAAACTGAATCCCATTATTCAACCATGTGAAACTTCGATAGAGTCAAGTATGTTATCAAGAGACACAAGAGGTACCAAAATGAGCAAGCAGATGACGTAGATGACATAGACAAATGTCAGAAACAAAAGCTAGCAAATGAGCTGTGGGAACAGATGGAGTGTGAATCACTGCTGTTATAAGGACTTGCATTCCAAGGAAAACATGAGTAGAAATAAAAACAACAGGTTTACAGCCTGTAAAATAGTTCAAAAAAACCACAGGAAGATAGTACAAGGGAAAGACAGGAAGAAGAAAGTGTTGGACATGTGCACAATGACTGGTAGAACATAATATACATAAGGATGAACAAAGTTTTCTTTTTCTTGCTAGTGGCTGAGCAGGTCCCTGAAATGCTTTTGGAAATCTGATCAACTTGCAGGCATCTTTGTGTTAGCCAGTGGTAACACAGGAATAAGTAGCTGTGGACTGTAATGTTTAATATTGAGGGTTTATACCTAGGCTAGATGTAATCCACCCCATACCATAATGATTGGATCCTCAGAACTACTTAGGACAGAAGGATTAGACAGGTGGATAATTAAACCTCTAGTGTTTTGTTGGTTTTTTGTTTTGTTTTGTTTTTTTCCTAACATTCTGTGATTCTGTGATTCTTTCCTGGATTATAAATAAATTTACTTAGCCGTTACTGCTATGGCTGATATCTCCTTCCTTACTTAAATTTGTCTATTCTTTGATGTAGCTTTTGTTTTGTTTTGATTTAGTTTTAGACTTCAAACTGAAGTAATGTCAATTTCATATAATTTTTCAGATAATCTTCCAGTAAGGCTCTATAAAATGTAATAATACCTCATGGACTAATATCGTATACACGTTCAGATTATAAATGTGTTTTCAATACCATTATCCTCTCCATCATTATGTCATGTAGCAAACTATATATTTAGTTTGTTATCATTGACAGACTCATTTTTATTGTAAGTTGTTTTCCAAAATATCCCTCTTCTCTTCATTCATTTTGTTATCTTTTTCCTCCCATCTTCAGGATTAGGATTTAACAAGCAATAGTAGTACATTAAATTTTCTTAAATACAATTAACTATTGTTTTGATATTTCTAGATCATTTGCAGTGTGGATTTTTCTTATTTTGCATTTGTTGATTTACATGTATGCTGATGTGTTTCACATCCTATGATTCAGTTATCATTAACAGATTTAATAAAATTTGATTTTTTATCTCCGCCTAGATCAATAATGAGAACATAAAATAGTCTGCATTCCAAGACAGTAACTTCAGAAGATAACATTTCTTTTCCAGTCTTAGAAATTGCTCAGGAATTATTATTCTTGTATGAGGTAGTTTTTATTTCTCACTGATATTTTTCTATGATAAATATTAATTTGGCCTGTTAATGAGTAAAAGTATCAGATGCCTTATTACTTTCAAAATATATCTATAGCAAAAAGTATGAACTACTAAGACACTCACCATTCCAGTCTTCACTCCGAAAGTCATTGGCCTTATTGATTACTCATCTGACATGGTTCACAAAGGACTTACTTGTAACACCATGATAAAAATAGGTCTGAAACATTCATTTACTGCAATCATTTGAGTAGGAGTCTGTATTTTCTGAATTATCCTTCTTTTTTCTTCATTAAACTTTTAGAATTAGATGCATTACTACCATTGTTTACATACTTAATTTTCTCTAGATGTAATTCCCTAAGGAGTCTTTGGGTATATTCCATGAATGAGAATTGCAGAAATAAGTTCATAATCAACAAATGCAGTCAGAATTAATATTATCAGTAGAACAAGGTATGAAAAGGTATCTAACCAAAGGTACTATGTTACATTGAAAAGACAAAGGGACCAATACTGAGGAGTATTTTAAATAATACAGATCATATTAAATTAGCAAAGCTTAGAAGGTATGGGATTGATGAGTGGCCGGTGAGGTGGATTGAGAACTGGCTGACTGGCAGAGCTCAGAAGGCTGTGATCAGTGGCACAGAATCTAGTTAGAGGCCTGTAACTAGCGGTGTTCCCAGGGGTCAGTACTGGGTCCCTCTTGTTGAACATCTTCATCAGTGACCTGGTTGTAAGGGTAGAGTCCACCCTCAGCAAGTTTGCTGATGATAAAAAGTTGGGAGGAGTGGCTGGCACACCAGAAGTCCGTGCTGCCATTCAACGAGATGTAGACCTGCTGGAGAGTTGGGCAGAAAGGAATCTGATGAGGTTCAACAAGAGCAAGTACGGAGTCCTTCACCTGCAGGAGGAATAATCACATGCACCAGTACAGGTTAGGGACTGACCTGCTGGAAAGGAGGCTTTTTTCAGTAGTAGCCAGTGACAGGACAAGGGGCAATGGGCAAAATCTGGAACACCGAAAATTCCACACAAACTTAAGGAAAAACTGTTTCACTGTGAGGGTGTTGGACCACTGGAATAGGCTACCCAGAGGGGTTGTGGAGTCTCCATCTCTGGAGATGTTCAAAACCCTCTTGGACGCTTTCCTGTGCAACCTGTTGTAGGGAACCTGCTTTGACAGGTGGGTTGGACTAGGTGATCTCCTGAGGTCCCTTCCAACCCCTACCATTCTGTGATTCTGTGAGATAGAAAGTGATCCCAAAACACGTTACAGTGATGACTAAATTTTAAGATAAACCTTAGGACATCAGTTTCAGAGCTATTGGAAGAAGTGACTGTGAGTGAAACCAGAGTAGTTTCATGAAATCTGATCATGATTAAAAAACCTAGACCAGTAAAACAGTGGATATTTGGGAATAAATATAAGTCATTGTTGAGTGGCCTGGAGATATTAATTAAAAAAAAGAGGAAAAAAAAAAAAAAAGACCTAGACTGTGTTTTATATTAGGAAACTGAACATCATTTGGAGAGAGAAAAAGTGTTCTAGTTACCACAAAGGGCAGATGCAAACATGAATTTTGCTTATTACTATCCATGACTGTGAAATTTTCCACGTAAATATTAACAATACCAGGGAGAGAGAAGCTGATAAACCACAGAACAATGAGACTATTTTTTTATGAAACAGAATCAAGAAATAATCACATTTTATTAATCATCTCAAGAGTAATCAAAAAGGTGATGAAAAGGCAGAGCAGGTAAGACAGTGTAAAAAAAAAAAAAAAAAAAAAGACGAGTAGGAAAGCATAATAGTTTAATAAAGATGGCAATGTTAAAGTAAGTCTCAGGACATCCTGCATGACACAAAAGGCTTCTATCTTCACAGAGGAAAATGACTTTGTGAAAATGAGGAGAAAAGGACTATATTATTTGGTTGATACAAAAGTCTCCTTTCAGCTAATAGTAGCTTTTAACAGAAAGTAACTGATATTTTATATCTTTGTATTCAACAATCTGATATTCATTATTGAAATGGCACATAATAAAGGAGAGAAAAAAAGAGCTAATATATAGCCCTATTACTTTTTATTAAATGGAAAATGATGAAATGATTTTCAGGAGATTTTTATGATAAGAAAAATTCTACTTAAATATACAAAGATATTCTTATCCACTACTTGTAAGAAATGCAGCATTTTTTCTCAATTTTCAGTACAAATCTGAAATGGAAAGTAATTCATGTACTGTAGCTAGCTTAAGTTTTTCCTTATCCTATTCCAGAAGATAAAATACTTTCTGATTTTCTGAATCTAAAACGTTCTCCCTTTATCATCCCTAAGTATGAAGACTCCCTGAGAAATTTAACAAGACAGCAGGAGGCCAGGCCCTTTTGAATGTGATTCACT
The DNA here is from genome assembly GCF_000700745.2 of Antrostomus carolinensis. Lineage (NCBI taxonomy): Eukaryota > Metazoa > Chordata > Aves > Caprimulgiformes > Caprimulgidae > Antrostomus > Antrostomus carolinensis. Next base: position 3,806 of record NW_010312438.1, read on the forward strand.
CTGGAAAAAATGAACATACTTTAAACAGTTCTGTTTAGGAATAAGAATCTTTCAACTTGTGATTTTCCTTGTGTTCATTTGCATTCTAGAGTTTCAGACAAAAAAAACCCAATTGTGAAATCTTTACAACAGAGAAGGCAGAACAGGTTTTTCAGATTCTATTTGTCCCTAGGTGCCTCAAAATGAGTGGAGAGGACACTTTTCTAATTGAGTTAATTGTTTTGCTATAAAAGCAGCAAGATATTTGAATGTACTTTAGTGTTGTGACTTGTTGGCACTATTATGATTTAAAATAAAAAAACCCCACTTCTTCCACTTCGCTGAAGCTTTGTGTCTAGTTTCAGTTTGTGGTCAAAATCATAGTTTCATATTTGGGAAAGACACAGACACGGTGAAACAGATTCTGATTTCATCTACAGTAATACAAATCTAGAATCTTTACACTAACTTCAGGGTGATACTTGATTCAATTTTTGCCTTATGATTAGCATGAAGCTCCATACTGTTACCACATTGTTTGATGCCATGCATGTGTGATAGATGTAGGAAAAATTACAGTTTATTTTTCTTTGCATACAAGATAAAAAATTTTGTTATATATGATGTATGTAGTGAATAGGTTTTACATAGAGTAGATTTTTGGACAGAGCATGAATGAAAGAGAACAGAAAAATTTAGACTGATGACACATACCTCTATTAATGGGACCTGGCTACTAATATTATTGCTATTGCTATATCGTATCATTATTACTAAATAAAACCCAGCTACTTGCTTAAGTAAGTAATCTTAAGTTTCATCTTTTTTTTTTCTTTTTCCTTTTTCTTTCTCCTTCTTACTAATAAAGTTTTGATAATTATGTAAAACTCCAGATCTGGATTTCAAAACTATTTAAGCTCCCATTTAATCACTTAAGCAAACAGCTAAGACTTCAAAATAACTATGAAATAGAAACAATGGGAGGAACTATGTAGAGTGCATGAGGTAGAGAATGAATGAGGTCCTCTCTGAAACACATTTTCAGTCTTATTCTCTATCCTTCCATACCTCTGTTATTTACATTCTTAATAAGATTGAGATATTTTTAATTTTTTTCTTTTCCAAAGACATGATCTAGACTGAATGACCTTAAGCATTCTAGCTTTTAAACTTCAGTAAACTTGAGTCAGTACGGAAACTGCATCACTATTGTAACAGTGAGCAGAATAAGCATTAAATTAAAAAGTTCTTTGGTTTAGAAGAAAATGAAAATCTCTATCCAAATGGCTGTAAGCGATACACACAAAATTATCAGGAAAGTATGTATGAATCGACAGATGAAGAGAATAATTTTTTTTCTATTTATGTGTGTCATAATTACAGCAGAAATAATGCAGCATTCTTGGTATTAGTTTGCTTTAGCCTTACAGGGAGGGACTGTCCTACCTCGAAATAGAAAATAGGATATAGAATTTTCCAAGTTCACTTTTTTTTTAAATTCATTGTAAAACCACCACTGTAAATCCAATTATTTTCCAGGATAGTACTATTTTCATTATCCAGACATGACATAGAGATTCATCTCACCTTGCTTTACACAACTAAAAACTGAACATCAAAATCTCTCCAGCTACACTGTATTCTCTTTGAAATCAATAGAGAAAAATATATTCTTCAAGAGTGATTAATCTCATCTACCTTAAGTCACACTGTGAAAATGTCCATCTCTCTTCATTGGCTATAAAAGGATTTTCAGTTAACCTGAAGTTAGACATGTTGTAAATTATAGACTTCTGAATTAAAAATAAATCCTCTTCTCACATTTTGTTTTCTTTAGAATTTGCTCAGTAATACAATTCAGCACCTAATGTTTTTTACTGTAATGCAAGATTTCTTGTAGCCCAAGAACCAAAGACAATGTTATATATGTGACCTCTCTTGGATGATTAACTTATAATGTCAACTTACTGGTTAATAACAACCTTCTCTTACCTGTGAACTTCTCTGGATTTGAAATGTAAAGTGAAGAACATTTATTTTATTGCTGATTATCTGAATTTGTAGATTCCTAAATTCATACTCTTTTGGGTGGTGATTAAATCTTAAACTCAAAATATGTGTAAATACAAATAGAAAAAGGCAGAAAAGAAAGAAGTAAAAATTTACTACAGCTTTTTTATTTTTGATAGAAATGATGGGAGGAAAAAGGAGGTTTGTCTACTTAGGAAGTATAATTATTTACAAATATTGTAAATGAAATAATTTTAAAAATACTTTTTGGTAGTGATACACTTTTCTTTCACTTCAGGCAAAAAATAGAATGGGAACAATTTACATGTAGAATAAGGACTTCTTAACTGGGTTTTCATTAGACCCAAATTGCTACAATTCTCAGCACATACAGCTTTACATCAGTCCTGTTTATGAAAGATACTATTTCATCAGAGAATACTTCAGTTTTGATTGCTCCTGGGGAATGTTTTAATGTATTTGAGCTATGAATCTCTCCAGTGTTTTTTTAACCAGGGCTTGGTGTGTTCCAATTACACCAGAAAGAAACAGATTTCCTACTATAACTTTTGAAGACACCTACAAAGCACAGAGAAGCAGTCAAAGTGTGCAGACCTGGAAGGGACATCAGGAGGCCCCGTGGTCCAGGCACAGTGTACAAACCCAGGGATAACAGGACAAATCTCATTTGCTCAATCTGTTCTTGAAAATCTATGATGATGGAAATTTCTTTTTTTTTTCCCAAAGTAATTTGTCCTAGTGCTACATAGGCTTTGCTTTGAGAAGTTTAGTGTAAATATTTATTGCTTTGTCTTCCTTGACAGTTCCTACTTTCTAGGGACTTTCATCAGTTAGTCCAAATGCTGTGGGATATCATGCTCAAAAAGTGGACATTGGAGGCCTTTTCTGTTGAAGCACCAGAGGAATGACTACACATCTTACAGAAACCGTTCTTTCTATGTGTCCTGGAAGAGTGTCTGCCTTTCTCAAGGTTTTGTGGTGTTACTGACTCTTGTTCAGTTCACAACCTTTGTCCTTTAGATGTTTTTGTGCATAACATAGACTTGCTCATCATTCTGTATCTTCTGTTGATTATTACCAGAAGATTAGGAGAAATTTGTATTTGCTCTTACTGAACTAAACACTTTTTCCCCAAACATTTATTTGGTTTTTAATATTATTTTAATTTTAACTCTGTTGCCTGATATACTTGCAGCTTTCCAAAGTTCTGTGGTTCTGCAAATAAAAAAGCAGCCTCCCTTTTTAGGCATCCATCATTAATATAATTTCAAATAGCACTAGAATGTTCCAGAAAAGATCCTTGAGTATCTCCTCATTGTTATTTGTCTTTTCTATGTATCATTTTAAATACCTCATTTAATGTGGTTTATGTCATTTAACACCAGATGGTTAAAAATTAGCTTTAGTTTCAACAAGTAATTTAGGATCTTTTCTAAGCATTGTAGAAAAATCAGTGTACTCAGATGCTTAAGATTCATCCCCTTATAAGATATCTCTGGTCTGTGGAAATCATTACCTGCAAACAGGGTCTATTTTCTTCTTTGGTCTTTGCCCAGTAGCCAAAAATGCTGGTTTGACAATATTCCTTCAGAACTCTCCTTTAAGGGGAGGAAAAAGAACCCTAAAATAAATAAAAAAAAAATAATTTTTTTACATCTTTTCAGGGAAGCAACAGAATTATGGATTAAAAACTCTAGAAGAAAGGAAAAATATAGATATCAAGTAATTCAGAAAATGTGTTCCAGAACAGCTATTTCACTAAAGGTTTCATTGTATCTATACTCATACAAAGTTTGCAATAATGCAAGCAATTTATTGTTTATTTAAAAATATGAAATGCACTAGAAGTGCAATAAATTATAAATCTGTAGGAATTACCCTAACACATATAGATTTTTTTAAAGCTAATTCTTTCTTATGGATGCCTTACAGAACTTAATAGATGATGTCCCAGAAACAATTACATAGTTTTGTTAAAAACGTGAAACAAAATATTACAACCTCTAAGAAATAATACAGGCTATTTCAGAAAAGTTTTTAAAGAGCTTGCTACTATTCAGTACCTGTCAGTAACTGTGTCAATTTGCAGAACAAATATTTCATATCAACAGCCTTTTGAACTGCAATACTATTTTTCTTTTCAACCCATTCATATTAAAACATCAAAGGACTAATTTTAAATTATTACTTTATATTCAAGGTTAAGCTAACATTTTTAAACAACTTACTTTCACTCACCAGACACGAGCCAAAAAGAACAATACTCTTAAGTATATAGGTGGCTTCTTTTAGAATAAAGTACAAAAATAATTTTAACTCACATTTATTTCCTCAGTTCTCTAATTCACATTTTTGATTGGGGATTTTGGAGTTATGGTATAATGACATGCAAGCATAGATAAAGATTCTCTTCTCAACTCAGGCTCAGGTTCATTATGAACTTTAAAGAAGTTTGTATTATGTATTATTTTCCTAATCTGTTTAAATTTATTGGGGAGCTGAAAACAATGAAAAATTGTGTAATGAAAAAACTTTATTATAATTTAATCAATCAGTTCTGGTCACTGACAACCTCAGTGAGAATCTTCAGGACAGCCTTACACTAAGAGAAGCAGGGGTCATCATGTAGTGCACAGAGTTGTAGAAATCATGGTAATTTTTAAATTACTTTTTGGTCTGTTCTAGTTTCAGTGGTAATCACTGCTATATCACCAAGACAAAAAAATTATGTTGTTTGATACTAAAATAGTGACAAAGGCACTTGCATTTTGTAAGGGAACTTGCAGTCTGTAATATCAATTTAAATTGTATCAAAGTGTAGAAGGGAAAAAAATGTATCATCTTTCACCTGTGAGGTATCTATTTCCCATGCAATTTTCTACTGCTTGAATAGTTCAGTTTTTTTTTCCTAATTTACACTTTTACAGAAATGTGTGAATTGCTGTAGTAGACCCTAAGTTTGGGAAATGACTAGTAAAAAGAGCTTAAGATTACAAGTTTACTTATTTGGCATTTCTAGCAAATCAGTTAAAGGATATAAACAATATTTGGCAGTGATAATAGGTTTTCTAAGGCCAGGGAAGAAACATTTCCAAAATGAGACAGTGTTAGTTTATTTTTCTTTAAAATTATATATTCTCTTAAACAAAATTGAGATTTTTTTCTAACTTGAGCATGGAGAATGTCACATATGGCAATGTTTATAAATGTAAAAAAGTATTTTTTGTGACAATCATTAGTATGTTTAAAAGCATAATTAAAAAGAAAAAACTAGGTAGAGATTTTAATCAACTAAAGCTTTACACATGTCAGGTGAATGACTTTTTCTCTTAAAATTACCTTGTGGCCTGTCTACAAAGACCAAAATATCTTTGAAGTGATCTAAGGTCTGACTCTTCTCATAACTACAAATATTTAGAACACCTAGGTTTAACCTTCAGGCTGCGAATAAATGTCAGGATACATTGATTAACCTATACCTTTTATGTTACTAAATGACAGAGAAGATAAGCTATACTCAAGTTTGAAAAAGAGGTCATGATATGGAGAGCACTGAGGACACTAGGAATCAACACATAATTTCACTGATCTAGATCCTCAGTTGGTACAAATCAATATAATTCCAGTGAAGCAGAAGGGCTCCGTATTGATTTACCTCTTTTGTGAAGCCAAGAACACTTGGCTCAGATCCCTGTATGGAAGAGAACTTTGGCACAATGGAGAAGAAAAGAACTAAAAGTGTGCAAGCATAGAAAAGTAAAACTATAACTGTCCCAGAACGTATTTTTCATTAATGTTTACTTTTCTGTAAATTTAAAAAATTATTTTAAATATTAAAGTATATTTAAGATGGAAATGTGAAAATATTCCCACACATGTTAGCATATCTTTTCTCTGGAAATGTATGAATTTTTTTCAAGGGTTTTTTAAACTTATATGTACTCATTAAAAAAAAGTTAGAAAAAGCTTGTTAATAAATTTTCAAAATTAAATAAGGACTAGCTGACATTTTCCATTGAAACTGAATGCTCCCATACAGAGCATTCATTCTTACAAAAGCATATGAGAGAAGCATTTGCAGAATCAGTATTATCAGTGAGTTGATAGCTTGTTCACTGAGATGGAAACTGCAGCAACTAATATCCAGGCCTGAAGTCAATCTTGCTTTTAGAGATCTTCCACCTATATTCAACAGGTAAGCAGGAAACATATACCCCATAACTTGTTGATTAGAGCAAACATCTGACTTACATGAAAGCTTCCTAAAAATTTCAAGGGAATGCTCCAGACACAGGGCTATCCCCTATTCTTAGGGCTGGATTTCCCTTTTCTGTTTTGCTAAAGCCATGATCCAGGATGGAAACAAATCTAGATACTTTCTCTTTTTTTCGGGGTGGAATGCTTGTTTTCCAGTCTTGTAACCATATAACTACAATCAGTATTATTTAGTTCTCATTTAAGTTCCGGTACGATAAATGTTTTGTTCACCCTGTTGGTCAAGAAGGGAGACGTAAGTGAAGAGCAAGTAAATTACAGTAGCAACCCTAAAATGATAGGAGCCAGAAGACAAAAATTTAATTCTTGCTCTTAGAACCTCCAAAAATGACAGGTATCTGAATTACAGAAAAACTGAAGTGACATCATGAAACAGGTTAGAGGAAGCTGAAATATCCCTTACATTACAATATAATAGAGAAAAATTCAGATTAGTTCCTATTATTTTCAGACCCTGGGACAAAAGAAGAAAAACAATCAACCTGTGTAATTTAGACCATGTTTTAAGACTAGCGCTTCTATGGTGATTTATTTTAGGTAAATTCTGGTATATGTTGTTAGATACGAATAATTGGGGGTTTTATTTTTTTCTTTTTTCTCCTTAGTGTCTGAAAACACCTGAAAAATTCTGAAATAAGATCAGAACAATTCCATGAAAACCTTTTGCATGAGGATCCACTTTCTTTTGGTGTTCTGAATCTGGTGGCTTTGTTCGACGACCTTTTCTTCTTGTATTGGAAGAGGTAGCAATTAGATAATCCCTATATACTCTTCATCTCTTTCACAACTTACTGTGGTGGATTTGAAGGCCAGAAGACTACCCTTATATCAGGTGCTGTATAAGCATAGAACATAAAAACCCCTAACCCTTACCACATAGAAAAATATGTTGCGATCCAAACAATTAACATGTTTAGACTCAGATGCATGGGTTAATTTTAGGAAGAATATTTTTTGTGATTCAGAAAACAGCATAGAGGAGAGACAGAAGGGAAGAAATTCTCTAAAACCTAGTAAACTGTTTTTTAAAGGATTCATGCAACCATTCCAAAATGTATGTCTTTTTAACCTAATTAAGCATATGCTTAAGCAACTATTGATTTGATGTGCTCACTCTAGGGCTCAGAATGCAGAAAGTAAGTTGTGACACAGGAAGATATGTTTCTATGCAATTCTAAGAAAACTCTGGATGCAGTTGAACAGAATTTATCTTACTGATGCTATTTGTAAAAGCAGATTCTTTTCTGTCAGGTCTACCAAAGGAAAGCGATTACACACATGAGAGTATATGTGTAGAATATGAACAGAAGAAAAGAACAATATATAATACCTAGACCTTTCCCTAACCTCTCTATAAATTATCTCTTACATAGTTGCACTCATTTGTATATTCATTTATAACTGTTATTATAATTACTATTGTCATTATTATTTTTATTCAATTATTAAATTGTGTTTGTCTCAATCCACAACTTTTCTCACTTTTACCTTTCTGATTCTCTCCCCCATCCCATTGTGAGAGGGTGACTGTGTGGTGTTTGGCTGCTGGCCAGGTTAAACTCACCACAGTTACCTAGCTATATGACAACTATATATGACCAGATGTCACTAATAGGATATATAATATCAAAAGTAAATATCAGCTATGTAGATATGCTGACCTGAGAAGGCCACTAAGGAGTCTACTTGCTATGAATATATTCAGTCCCTTTTTTGAATATTTGAAACATCCTGTGGTCCTAAACATCCTATGGTAGTTAATATAAAATGCAGACATGTGCAGATGAACTAGCTACCCAGACTCTTGTCATAGCCTTCTAATTTAGGATGCAATTCACCTCAGTCTGAACCAGATCTCTAAAACAGAAATTCACATTTCTCTCCACTGGTAGTGGAGAATGATAAAGGAAGCCTAGGAGATATCCATAAATACAGAGTTATTTTTGTGAGATCCTAAGGCATCTCAGTTGGCACAAAGAGCTTTTGAGGCTCCTGTCATCATATGATAGAGGAGGACTGCAGTGATGAGCAATTCATCTTCAAGATGGGCATAAATGAACTCCTCCTACATGAACGCATGTCATCCCTTTCTGATCTTTTGGTTTCCACAGCAGTCTTCCACAAATTAATTAGGAAAAAAAATTCCAGACAATAAAACAAAATAAAAGCCCCTCACTTAAAAAGTCTTTCCCTTAGACACTGTATTCCACAAATTAATTAGGAAAAAAAATTCCAGACAATAAAACAAAATAAAAGCCCCTCACTTAAAAAGTCTTTCCCTTATGGGAGCTTGTGCCCTAAATATTACACTTGGTGTCCTCACTGCCTGCATAGAGAGTTAGAATATATATACATATGTTCTAATTGGTTTCAAATAGTGACCAGAACTGCACACCATTATGTTAGCTGTAGATGCTTGAGGGATATATGCAGTAAAATAAAACAACCTGTTTTGTCTCAATTTATTTTCTAGTAATTTGAAATAGTTCTGCCATTTTTAACTGCTAATGTTCAGACAACAGATGTTTTCAGGAGAGCATTCACAGTGGCTCAAAGACCTTGTTCCCAAGAGGTAATAGTTAATTTAGATCCTGCGATACATAAACATAATTAAGGTTGATTCCTGCCCCCACCCCCCCCGCACATTACTTTGCATTGCTGACAGTGTTATATCCATCACTTTATTGCTAGTCATGCTGTATTGGAAGTTTTAGACCTGACCGTCCTGAATATATCTGCAGACTCTTTACAGTTCACTGACATTTTCAAACTGATTAAGGAGAATAGGAAAAACAGCCTCGTCCTATAGTTATTAAATAGCAACTGGTTCACTGGCATTTTTCTTTTGAAAAAATAAATTATTCTACCTCTTCATTCTGGTTTTAAGAATTTCTAGCAAGCTTTGCCATGCAGACACTTTTAATGGACTGTTTTTCCGTTCTCTTTCAAAAAGGAAGTTATTTCTCTGGAGGTTGCAGAGTGTCCACACAAGAACTAATTCACCAAGTAGCATAGATGTAACCTTATTTCAATCCCTTATTTCCATATATTTAGAATTCTTAGTGAAATTTAATGGTTCTTAGACTTTTGTAAGGACTTATCTACAGCCCAGTAAGTAATATAACATTACTCCTTGTACACATTTTTTATCTGCTTCTTTTTCTTAGCTTGCACAGTTCCATAGTGGTTCCAAATCAATGCTGCTTTAGAACTGACTTGATTTGTTCTTGTATGAGTTTATATATATATGTGGAGAAGATACACCATGGATAAATTTTGGGAGCAAATTAGAGGTCTTTAATTTTTATTTATAAATTATAATATTCATATTAATGGAAAGAGATATCTTGATGCCTATTAACATTCACTTCTCCCTATTGGTTTAGTGAGGTAGCTAAATCAAAAATTAAGTACAAACTTTTTCCCCAAAAGGTATAAAACATATAAAATCTCTGTATTATATATGTTATAAAGTAACTGTTGAAATATATTTTGAGTTAATGTTAGAAAAAAATGAAGCACAAAAGCAGTTACTGAACATAAAAGTTTAAAAAACAACGGGAAAAATAATTTAGAAAGATAAATGTGTGGCCTCTGAGATTAGATGCAGAAAGTCTGCAAAAATAATATTAATTAAAGCAACCTTGGGATAAATATTGTTGCTACCTAGACTCAGCTATAAAAATTGTTGTGTGCTCAGAGAATGGTCTTAGAAAAATCAATAATATTCCATGGGGTCAGAGGTACAATTTGAGCAATCAAGAGAGAAAGTGGAAAATTCTTCTGTCCACTACTTTGGTGAGAATCCAATAGCAAAATGTCCTCTCTTGATAAAAATTTGTAATACAATGTTTTCTGGGAGTCAGTAAAAACCTGCTAAGAAAGAGAGCTTTTTCTTTATTGGATATCTTTGGCTTCCCAGAGGATCAAGGATTTTAGATTATTTTCATTCAGAGACCTAAAAGATTCTGAAATGTCTTTGAAATCTAAATTAAGAGATTATATGAGTCATCATGGGATGTTATGTTTGTTTTAACTCATGGAAATCATCAAATTGCTAATAATGAGGCATGCAGAAGGAAAAAAATCTTCTAAAAATGAAAATTCTATATTTGAAAAAGCCGTTATGTACTCACAACATGTGAAAATCAGGGAATACCTTCTGTAACTAAGGAGGGTATTGGACAACATTTACTAAGGGCAAATATTTTAAAATCAGCAGGCCCAGAGAACTTGTACCTAAATCTGTAAAACATATATTTTTAAAAGCAGGAAGTTTTTTTACAAGTTGATACATCTAATTTAAAAATCAGTCCTTCTTCTCCCTTTTCTGGACAAAAAGCCATTTTGAACCATTCTGGAATGCTTCAGAACTTAAGGCCTTTCCTCAGAGATGTCTTGCTTTATCGTCTGAGAAGTGTAGGGTGTTGCATCTGGGCAGGAACAGCCCCAGGTTCCAGTATAAGTTGGGAAATGATCTGTTAGTGAGCAGTGTAGGGGAAAGGGATCTGGGAATCCTGGTGGACAGCAGGATGACCATGAGCCAGCACTGTGCCCTCGTGGCCAGGAAGGCCAATGGCATCCTGGGGTGCATTAGAAGGGGTGTGGTTAGTAGGTCGAGAGAGGTTCTCCTCCCCCTCTACTCTGCCCTGGTGAGGCCGCATCTGGAATATTGTGTCCAGTTCTGGGCCCCACAGTTCAGGAAGGACAGGGAACTGCTTGAGAGAGTCCAGCACAGAGCCACCAAGATGATTAAGGGAGTGAAAGATCTCCCTTATGAGGAAAGGCTGAGGGAGCTGGGTCTCTTTAGCCTGGAGAAGAGGAGACTGAGGGGAGACCTCATTAATGTTTATAAATATGTTAAGGACGAATTTCAGGAGGATGGAGCCAGGCTCTTCTTAGTGATGTCCAATGGTAGGACAAGGGGCAGTGGGTGTAAGCTGGAACACAGAAGGTTCGCTTTAAATTTTAGAAGAAACTTCTTTACAGTGAGGATGACGGAGCACTGGAACAGGCTGCCCAGGGAGGTTGTGGAGTCTCCTTCTCTGGAGACATTCAAAACTCGCCTGGATGCCTTCCTGTGTAATCTCATCTAGGTGTTCCTGCTCCAGCAGGGGGATTGGACTAGATGATCTTTCGAGGTCCCTAACATTCTGTGATTCTGTGTGATCTCAGAATATCCTGACATGTTCCCTCAGGCAACCAGTGATGCAAAGCATATCTCTCTCTTTCTGAGGTTGGTTCTTGAAATCCTAAATATTATTCCCCTTCCTAGACATATGATATGTATTCTAATTAATTGTCCTCTATTTCATCCCAGATGTGAGTCATCCACTCTTCGGTCTCTGTTACTTGATAAAGTAAGGAAAAATAAAAGAAACAGTTCTTCTGCTGGAGTTTAACATTATTTTTTTACTCCTTATTGTCTTAAAACAGTCTTGCCATAGGATACCGACTCATGGGATTTTCTCATATTCACCCACAGGAACTAATCCTCCCCTAAGCTGCTTCCACATCTTTTTACTCCTACTAACCGTCAAATCTCTCCCTTCCTAAGCCTCCCATCCTGTCTTTCACTCTTGTCCCCAGCTATCCTTACTCCTTCAGTCACTTCTTTTGATGTGATATCTCTGGTGATCCTATCAACTTTATGACCTCCCATAACATATTTTTTAAATTCCATTTTGAAATCTGATAATTTTTACCAGCCCCACTCCAGAGTCTGAATTCTGTTTGGGAGTGTCCCGATCC
>NW_010312439.1:0-8359 GCF_000700745.2 Antrostomus carolinensis
CAGCCAGCTTCGTGAGGAGCCAGCTGCTCGATGCCTGCCCTCCCCCGAGTGGGGAGTGACAGACCAGCTTGACGGGCTTGGGCTTTGCTTTGGTTGTGTTCGAGTGCTCCCAGCATCCATGCCTTGGCTAGAGAGATCCTAGAAACCAGAGGCCCAGTAAAGGATCATCAGGCTGGTTTGGGGCTGGTAAACAATAGCAAAAATATGCTCCAAAAATATACTCCAAATAATGTTGAGTTTCAGTCAGGGAAGTCCTTTGACATGTAGAGCTTTTGCAAGTTTAAAGGACATCTCTCAGTCCTTGACCTCAAGCCATTCTTCAGGGTGCAGCGCAGCTCTGTGGGGTGCACGGCCCTCCCGTGACAGCCCTCCCGTGACAGCCCTAGACAGGCATGCAGGTGCAGACCAGTTCAGGAGCCTAATTATGCCCAGTGGTGGTGGCTGCATGTTATTTGCTTGCGTGAGTAGCTGGGAAGGAGTAAACATTACAGTGACTATGTAGAAATTCTTCCCAATGAGGCAAACTGGCATGAAATGCTGCTAGAGGACCTGGTTGAGGATGTGTTGTGGTAAGGTCCAAGCTGCCAGGGAGTTGGTTTTATTTAGCTTAGAAGAAATGTTTCCCCTTTGCATCTTGGAAATGGAAAGAGCTCTACTGCCTTGTCAGTCTGTTCCTCCCAGCCAGTCTGAGAATCTACATTTAGCTCAGCTATATGTCCCAGCAGAATTTCTTGGTCAGATTGTTTTGTTTCTCATTAAAGCTGGATTTTTTTCATGTCTTTCTCCTTGGATAGCTGCATTTTTCAGATACATCTATACTATTATGTTTTTATCTTCCCTAAAGAGCACATGACCTGAAACTACAAGGCTTTTGGTTGTTTTCCCATGTGATAGCCCTGCTGATTCCTCCCTTCCCCCAATATTTTTTGCAGTTTCCTGGCTTGATGTGATTTTTACAGTATGCTGATCAGAATACACAAAGATTACTATAGATCTGGCCTCTTCAGGCTTGTGGTAGGTTAGGGTTTTGTGTTTTCTCTTTCCATGCTTGTGAACCATAAAACATCTCAGATTCTTCTGCCACTGTAACATGCTCCAAGCTTGTCACCCCTAAGGCTCTTTTGTTTTTTATTCTGCAAATTTTCTTACTAGGTGGTATGTTTAGGGTCTGCCCTGTAGATTCAGTGACATGCTTTCTCAGTTGACTCTTTCAATTTTCCTGAAAATATATTTAGTTTCTCAGGCCCCTCCATACCCCTGACCCTGCAGTGTTCACAGTTCTCATCTGGCTTTCTGTTATTGGCACACTTCGCCAATGTTCCTGTAGATCTCCAACAATAATAACCTTATTGCTGACACTGCTGGCTCCTTGTTTTGTTCCTTAGTATGGCACTGTTTATTACAAATATTTACTTACCTCATGTGAAGCCGAGTCAGCAGTGAGGGTATTGGTGAAGCATCTTCCTCGGTTTGCACGGTGGGGGAGGTATTGCAGCAATGCTGGTTTCCCATGCGGTGGCCAGTCCTGGATTTGAGCACAGTCCTGGGGAGAGAGGCTTGCTCTGAGTCAGTACCTGGGCTCCAAGGGGGTGGTTTCAGACACCTCAATCCTTCCTGTGCCCTGACCTTTGGGCTGAGGCTCTTCTCATGCAGAGAAAGCAGTTCCTCAGACTGATGGTTTTGGAGACAGAAAGAGAAGCTGTCATCTAAAGCTTCCCTTCGTGGAGGAGGAGCAGGGGCTGTGACAGGTGAGAGGATGAATTATTCTGCTCTGCATAAATCATCCCTCTCCGTCCAAAGGAAAACCAGCTGGGCCCACATCAGAGCTGGGCCTTTTAGGACAGTATTCAGAGTTTCTGGTGTGCTGTGTGGGGTGTGTCTGTCAGGGCTGTTGCTGAGTTTGTCTCTCCAATTTGTCTGATTTCCTCCTATAGTGTTCTCAAACAGTGTAAAGATGTGGAGCTCTCCTTCAGTGACGTGACGGGCAAGCCTGAAGCCTTCAAAGGCACCAAGAAAGGGATGCTGTATCTCACCCCGTATAGGGTAAGTCTGATGCCAGCAGGACTTCTTCTCCTTAAAGGATCTTGTAGACTTTAGACCAGAAACCTAGCTGGTGATAGAAGAAGTGATTTTTGTTATGGGAAGAACCACTGAGAGTGCTAGGTAGGAGAAGGGAAGGTAGAAATAGGATAGTTCGTGCCTGTGTCACAATTCCAGTTCCCTACAAAGGCATGTGCAGTCCTGAAAGTCACTGTCTAGAGAATGTGTTTCATATAATGTGTCAGTCAATAGTACTTTCTTTGAAAACTGTCACAGCTTATCCTTAAAAAGCAGAACAGTAAAGCTGTGCAAATGGGCATGTCTGTTTTAAGCAGTATATTATTTTGCAACGTACATGGCTTCAGTCAGCTGAGCCGTGTGCCACCAAATCTGTTTGGGATCCTGCACTATTAAAGCTGTGAAATAACACGATGCATACTGATACTAGGAGTCCAGTTATCCTCTTTTTGGATGCTGCTGGAACTAGAACTCCATGAGCACCCTTTGTATCTAATTCACATATTTCAGAGGCGTTCCCTCCTGTCTTGCAGATGATCTTTGTGTCGAAGGGCAAGGATCCTATGCTGTCTTTCATGATGCCGTTTTATTTGGTGAAAGGATGCTCGATTGAGCAGCCTGTTTTCTCTGCCAATTACATCAAAGGACAGATTCAGGCTGAGGCAGGAGGTATGTGCCTGTGCTTTCTTTATAGGCTGAACTCTTCCAAAGTGTCACAAGTCCTTTTATCTTCTGCTGAGCATCAGAGAGATGGCTTGTGTGCGCAGAAAAGACAGATGGAGTAGCTACAGCAGTATAGCTGGCATGTCCGTGCTCAGGTAACCTGTGTCTTCTGAACTTCAAGGCACTGCTTCAGCGTTGCTTCCTGCCCCCAAAGCTAATAACTGACTTTCACAGGATGGCTTTTGTTTAATCCTGTAACTTCTCTCTTGCTGTGCATGTCACATTTACTTGGTTTCTGCATGTGCTTGTTTTCCTGTCTTTGACCTGGAAGGGTGTGTAGGTGACCAAGTCACCAGTCATTGGTATTGATAGACAGAATTAGCAAGCACTTCTGTTTTCTTAAGGTCGTTAGTCACTTACCAGATTGGGTACATTTGTGTGCATCTAGGATGCTGCTGTATGTCACTGGTTTAGCTTTGCTCCCAATTTGATGATGAAATTGTGATAAGACTTAGTCATGGCTGTGACCAAATAAGGAATTGCAGAAGGTAAACAGGGATTAAAAACAAGGCTTCTGGTTCAAATTTCTTCCCTCTTCAGCCCTAAAACTAGTTTATGTGCATTTTGATGGCATCTGGAGAGCTTATGCTTTTACTTTCTGTTCGTAACAATGTCTTAAAGTGGCTGTGTCCTCTGGACTGTGGATCAGCCCATGTGCTTGTGCTGAAATCATACTAAGACAGTGATTTTGAAGAGGTGACCCTCCAAGGGGATGACTTTTTTCATGTTTTTGTTACATTTCTGTCCTTTATTTCTACTTTATCCCCAAGAGGCTTTCTCTACTTCTGCTGACTTTATTATTAGTCGGACAAGGAAGATAAATCGTATTTTATTAAATCTTTTATTTAAAACACATCTTTTTTTCTAGAAAAAAAAAAAATCCCCCAAACCAAAACCAACCCTCCCCAAGAACCCCAAACACAACACCAAAACAAAGCATTCTTATCCTGCAATGTCATCACCTACTTGCTTTTTTTCTGAGAAAGCGCTCTTATACCTAAGCATTTATAATCTGTCTGAGTTTCTCTGGGTCAAAGAGATTAGAAATGTTGCATTTGATTTAAATCCTAGCTTGAGTTGCAGATCCTGATCTGCAGTCCACTGAGGTCAGCAGTAAAACTTCACTTGAGGGCTTTCGATTAAAATCCTCAGTGAATTAAGTGTCCTTTCTTTACACTGTGTTCATTATTGGGTTCTATTAAACCTTTCAGGAAACGTTGTAATATCTAGAGCAGGCTGCTTCTGCCCAACTATAATGGGCATCATCTTTTAAAGGGGAAAGAAATAAATTCCTGATCTTCTCGAGATACTGTCTTGGAGGACATCTGATAGCAGTGCCGTGATTCTTTCCCCCTGGTGATATCACACAAAATAGTTTTGAAATGGCGAAAAAAATAATTGGGAGTATCAACTGGTTTTTGTTGGCTTGACTGCTACTGAGGAGGTTAATAGTCTGTTTCAATTCTAATTCTCTCTCTCTCAGGTGGCTGGGAAGGGCAGGGTACATTTAAACTGACTTTCAACAGCGGAGGAGCCATTGAGTTTGGACAGTTGATGTTCAAAGCTGCCTCTAATGGTAAGGGATCTCCAGAGCCTGCAGTTCCCCCATGACTGGCTGAGCTAGTTAGAGAATAGTGCTCTTTTTGAACTTCATGGGATGGGAGAGGAGGGGTACTCTGCAGGCTTCCACACCAGTGTTGTGGGTTTTTTTCCCAGGGGAACTTTTGTTTTTCCTTCCTGTCCTTTTTCTTTTGTTTCATTGTACCACTTTGTGCAAGCAGGATATTCTGGAGTTTCTGCTTCTGATGTGGACCACCTTTTTCTGCAGAATCTTATTCCTCCTGGAATAAAGATGAAATATGTGATGGTGGAAGTTAACATGTCCATATCTGGAGGGGGCGAGGGGGGAATAAGTTTAAAATAATAACTTCTATTTAAAACTTTCAAACAGGGGAAAAATGTACATTTTTTTTTCTGATATGAAAGTTTAGAAAGGAAGATAAAAACACTGCTGATATTTGAATAGAATCATAGAATGGTTTGGGTTGGAAGGGACCTTAAAGATCATCCAGTTCCAACCCCCCTGCAATAAGCAGGGACACCTTCCACTAGACCAGGTTGCTCAAAGCCTCATCCAATCTGGCATTAAACACTTTCAGGGAGGAAGTGTTTAAGAACTTTTTTTGTTCTTAATTTGCTTTAGAACAGTTTTTTTTTCCAGCAGCAGGAGCTCTGTGATTGAACTGGTACCAGATAGCTGGTATTTTTGCAGCTGGTTTCCTTTAGCACCCTGTGAACTTGCAGCGAGGAGGCTGATGCTTTTCAAGCACACCACTTTGCCAGGACTGTGTAGTGAATTTAGATGATGGGAAATGGTGCTGCGTGAACAGGGCTACTTTCCTTTTATTCTGGATGTTTGGCTTTAACAAAAGGATGTCTGGCTAACTCGGGGTGTGTGTGCTCCTTAGCTTCCAGCGGCGTTCCTCTCCAGAACCCTGGCTACGGCTATACACCTGTGCCCGGAGGGTACCCACCCGCCCCGCCTGCTCCAGGGGAGTATTCGCCCGCGCCGGGGGGCTATGCTGCCCCTCCGCCACCAAACGGACCGTATCCTTATGTACCACCTCCGATGAATGCCTATGGACCTGCTCCACAGCCCATGGGATATCCATACGCCCAGACTCCAGGTTTGGAAGTTGTGTGGTGATGACTGGCAGCGAGTGTTTGGTGTTAGCTGTAAAGAAATCACAGTGATACGGTGTGAGGCTTACTGTAGTTTTGTTTTCATTAAGGATCCTTATGCTTGCAGAAATCTGTCACATGCTATTGATCACACCTGTGTGTCTCTTGTTGCAGCTAGATGGGAGGTAAAAATGTGCTGTGTAAATTGTGTTACTGTTTGGCAGAGAATTGTCGCCTGCTGGCGTGATGGGCATTAGCAAAATGTCTAATCCCTGCTGTCTGCATCCCTACCAAACCTACAGAGCTTCTCTCACTGCTGCTCTTGTCCAGGGCTAATGTCCTGCTGGACCTGTGAACAGTCTTCCCCTCTGTCTCATTGGCATGGTCTAAAACATCAATCCAATATCATCTTTTTCAGGTATTTACCCACCACTTCCAAACATGAGCTCCATGTATGTGCCACCTCCTCCTCCCTACTCTGGACCATCCCCTGCAGGACCCTCAGCCCCCTCAGCTCCCCTGGCCTGGGTGGGCCCAGGGACACCAGGTAATGGGTCTGGGGGGCTGCCAGGGTCTGAGTGCAAAAGGGTGCTTGGGCTGTGGGTGGCATTGTGGGCACAGCATGGGATGGGGAAGCTGCTGTTGCAGGAGCTCAAAGTCATCTTGATCTACTATTTGCGGTAACAGAGTGTGGAGGGAGCTTCTCAGCTCTGCACTGCACAGCTCGTGGTCAGCTCTAGGCAGCTTGTAGTCTTCCTGAATGCTCTGAATTCAAACCCAGCTTGCTGCAGTTGCTGTTGGCTCCTCAAAAGAGCTATGGCTGCGGAGAAGGCTCTGGGTCTTGGATCGCTGGCTAAGGCATGTAGGATGGCTCCTTTTCTTTCCTTTCTAGGGGGCAGTAAGGCCATGGAAGCCGCTTCCAGTGCATATTACAACCCTGCCAACCCACACAATGTGTACATGCCCATGGTGAGTACTGCACCTGTGGTGGGCCTGTGCCTGTTCCCTCTTCTGTCGCTGGCAGAGACAGCGGTTTGCTTTCCTAGCAAAGTCTGGCTTGCCTTCACATGGAACATGCACAGAACATGCATGCGTTTTCCTGGGAAAGAGCTGTGTACGTTGGTGCCATGAAGAAGGCTTGTTAAATCCTCAATCAGGAAAGGAGGAGGGCCTCAAGATTCGTCCAGTACTTGTCTTACTCTCAAAGGCACAACAAATTTGCATGGGCACAGAGAACACACAGATCTCTCTGCTTCTGTTGGGCCTGAAAGTAGGGAGAGTTAAAGAAAGGCAGGTTGCTTAAGGATGAGAGTGTGTGAGTTTCTCTTTCATTTTTTTGAGATGGGGAAGTCTCTTACTGTTCAGTCAGTGGCAGCTGGTAGGTAGGCTGTAGCCTACACCTGGTACCTGACAGCCAGTCTGCCCGTGCCCTTCTCTGCCTCACGTGGCTCTGTGGTGGGCTGGAGACTGATGGAGCAGCAGAGCTGGCCCTCAGCCCAGGGGCTTGCTGTCTGCTGGGTCAGAGCTCTGAACATCAACAGAGACAAAGCCCTGGAAGTGAAGGGAGGATGATGATTAAAACAGATTAAATAACCATTTGTTATCTGGTTTTGAGGGAACTCTCACTAGAAATGTTATGGAAGGCAGCATATATCCTGGAGCATAACTGATACTAGAGAGGAGTGGTGTGATGAAATGACAGCTTAGAGCACAGCATCTGGCTCTGTCTGTAGCTCACTGAAGGGCAGTCATTGTAAGCCAAGCCCAGGAACGCCCTGGTAAGAGCTCATCATAAAACAAGCAGGATTGTTGACTCTGTGGTATCTCCTTCCAGGATCAGCCACCTCCTTATGCACCTCCTGAGGATAAGAAGAACAACTAACAGAAGGAAATGGCAACCGGCCTCCCACACTCTCTCTCCCTGAAGACAACCTGGCTGTTACTACCCCTTGGATTAGCATACCTGTAGTCTCTCTGTATATATACAGTGTATGTAGTGCTGGGCAGCTGAGCACCTGCCCTCCTTAAACTTTAAGTCAGTGGCAATACAAGGTGGAACAACAGCACTTGCCTGCTTATTTGCTTTATCTCTTGGGGTTGAAGCACTAACCTTTTGCTCTGCCATTGGCTTGAGGAGAGAGATGGACTTCTTATTAAACCACCAGTAGACCACATGACTAATCTAGGACTAAAATATGAAGGCTCTGGGATCTTGGAGTAAAACTGATTGGAATGACAAACTTTGACTTCTTCTGAAGTACCATCCAAGAGGAACGGTATAGAGAACCATGAGGTTCCTTGCACAGACCCTTGGGTGCCCCGGGAAGGTGTTAAATTTCCTTAAATTCGGGCACAGATCAGCGTGAGATGGGACTCTGAAAATCCTGTATCACACTGGAAATGTGTATTTCATGTCCTGGACTAACAGTCATGGGGTGATGAACTTGGGAAGTGCATCCTAAGAAACGCTGAAGCATTTGGCTATGCAAGAGGGAAGGGGGTGGGCCCCAATCAGTCTGCCTTTGTGGACACTGAATAGAAAAGCACACAGAGGTGTGCTGCAGGGTGTGAGCTGGTAGACTGGCAGGTGTGCAAATCAGTCTTCCTAACCTCTCTCCTAGAAGCAGATCCCTTATCTGTGCAATGATCCTGTGTCAAGGAGCCCTTCTTCCAGTGTCATGGAGTCAAGTGCTGCACTGGAGGCTTCTTGCCTTGGAGCAAAATATGTTATGTTAGGAAGATGACCTGGCACTAGTGTTGTCAGGAGACAGGTCCCGCAGCCCTGGCTCCCTCTGCTGAGCAAGCTTGGGCTGTGTCCTAGTTCCACAGGGAAAAACCTGCCTTCATCTTTTCCTTGGGCTGCTGGAGCCGGGGTGGGTATGCCTACATCTGAGCA
>NW_010312439.1:8379-13003 GCF_000700745.2 Antrostomus carolinensis
TATGCCTACATCTGAGCAGGGTGGGAGGGCGGGCGCTGTAACACCAGAGCTGGGGTGCTTAGGGGTGCAGTGTCCTCCCTTAGCTGGGAACCGCTGTCTGGTGCGGGTGTTACTAACACTCAGCTCTCTTGCAGAGACTGGCTGCTCAGCCTCAACCTCTCCTTCTTCCTTAGGATGTAGTGCCATTACACCTGCTCTGAAGAGAGTCTTTCTAGTCTGGGGGAGACTTCTTGTGATCCTTTACCTGTGTGGTGATCATACTTCTTCCTGCAGCCTTCCTACCTTTCACAGTGAAGGGGAAGGAGTGTTTTCACTCTTACTTCCCTGTGTGCCGGGGCTCTTCTCTAAGTCAGGCTTGCACATCTTGCAAGTGTGAATTCCTAAAGCAGCCCTGCATGGGGGGAAGTAAATTTCCTAATCTATAAACACTTTTTAAGTCTAGAGTTACAGATACTTTAATGACTCTGTATTAAAAAAAAAAAAAATCAACCATGAATGTTTGTTACTTTTTGAAATGCACTTTAATACAGGAGTGTTGATCCCTTTAGCTGCCTGTTCACTGTTGTGTGTATGTTGTGTTGACCTTCATTCTTGCCTGCTGCACAGAAGACTGCAACAAACAACAAACACCAGTGATGTTCTCTCAGGTCGGCTGTGGGCCATTCCTCTCTCTGTGGTGCATGGCTAAGCTGTATCTGGAATCAAGTAACTTGGGGGGGAGAAGAGGGTGGAGGCTCATCCTCTTGCTGCCTGGGGAAGGCTGGTTTTTGCCTTTGCTCTCGCGCAGGTCTCCAGAACTGGCACCTGTTCATGTCCTCAGGGCAGGTACAACACTGCATTTAGCAGAGGCTGCGTCACCACCCTCTGCTCACTACGGCTGTATTTGTAGCACTTCTGCTATGTCCATTCACTGCCAGAGGGAAGGCCTGTCTTTACGAGCAACTCCTCACTAGCCAGTTTTTTCCTAGTGAGGGGAAAAATAAATATATGGTAAAGGAAAACAGCGCTTAACTGTGGACTATAAAATCTCTTTCCCCTTGTGCCAAGGAAAGCTGTTGCCCTGCTGAAAACAATGTAACTCCAGGAAAGCAAGTTTCTACTCTGCATCAGTCCAGTCTCTGACAGGGAACCAGTCCTATTTCTTGGCATAGTTGTTCCTGTTTTGAGGTAATGACCCTGTAATCCTACATTAACCAAGTAGCTATATTTAATAACACTGAATAAACATGAAACAGAGCCTGTGACCTGCTTCCCCTTTATTTCAATTAATTTGTCGCAATCATCCCCCAAGAACAAAGCCAGCTCCTATATACAGACATGAAGTGCACTCATTGTGCTCAGTATCTTGCTGCTGCACTTAAAGTTTCTGTAAGTGTGGCCAGAATCAGCTACGTGGTCCTGCAGGAACCAGAGGGAGCAGATGACCAGGAATCCTCCAGCATCTGAACAGAAAGGGGAAACTTTTTTTTTTTTTTTTCCTAATCTAAAATGTGGTATTTCCCCAGTCTGAGGCTCAATCTTGCATTGGTCTCCCTGGGCTGCAATCTTCACAAATGCTGCACCTCTCTCTGGGGCAGTCGGGGTGGGCCGTGTCTCACCTACAACTCCTCCCCAAGATGTGCATTGTACAGAGGTGAAGCAGTTGAGGGTTTTAGTCTGTCCCTCCACTCACTTCCAGTTTATTAGTGCAGGCTCCTCCTCAGGATGGGGCTGTGGATGTAGCTGCCCTTGGGAGAAGGAGGAGCCTTTCCCTGAGAAACCCTGAGTGTTCTGCCTGCTGGAGGAGGGCCTGAGCCCCCTTTTAGCAGGAATTTCCTGCTAGAGCAAGAACAGGATGGAAGGTGCAGTTCAGAGGCACCTGTGACCATCTCTCAACTTAAAAGATGACCACAGCTGAGCATTGGCATCTTCCCACCACCACGCGTGCACAACACGCTGCAGCTCTGGTTTTTGGTGCTGTACCAACAGCAGGGCTGCTGGGGTTGTGCACAACCAGGGGAGGTTTTTGCTCTGCTGTAAACTGATAGCAGAGGGGCTTTAATCCAATGCTAGCATGCCTGACAGGCTGCAGGAGTGCTGGCCTCCAGGATCCTGGCAGCAGGATCAGGCCTGCAAGCAAAGCCTCTCGGTGTAGGTACACAGGCCTCCAGGAGCTCTTGGTCCTGGGGAGGGTATATGGGAAGGGTGCAGTCCTATTGACAGCTCCTTATTCTAAGCCAAGCTGATTATAGCAAAGGAAAGAAGGTAGCCAGGTCTCATCCTTGAGGCCAACGCCATCACACATGGCATGGCAGGGCAAGGGTCACCACCCTAGAAGACAGTAAAGCATCCAAGGCCTTTCTACAGGCATAGTTCAAACAGCTCCTGCAGCAGTTGCTGGTACTCAGCTCAAAGCACTGAAGTGCTCAAAGTGACAGACTCCAACAGTGGCTGGACTCTGCTTATATGGCATCTTCCACAGGAGGATCTCGGGGATCTCAAAGGGCTCTGCAGTCACCGAGGAATCATGCCCTGAACACCCTTAGGAAGTGGGTAACAAGAATTCCTGCTTTATGCAGGCCAAGTAGACATCATCAAGCTGATACCAGAGGAACAGTCACACGCCAGCGAAAGGCACTTGTGCAGTAAAGAGCCATGTGCTCCAGGGTCTTGCGGCTCAACCTGGTACTGACCCCTACTCCCATCCAAGGAGCCTCATCACAGGAGGACTGGGCGGAAACCCTCGCTGGCGGCTTGCTGTCTGACAACCTGCAGGGGCTGTGCCCGGAGCGCCGTAGGGTAGAGATACCACATCACCACCCCCGAGGGGTTAATAACGACTGAGAAGCTGTCGCTTGTCTTCAAGCCACTGATGATCTTCCCACTGTACACATCTTGGACCTGGAAGAGAGACATGGTGGCTACCAGCATTTCCACAGACCTTTCATCTTGAGGTCCAGCTGTAGTCACTGACATGGCATAACAGGAAAGGGCACAGCAACGGACAACAGGAGGGGAACGAATAGGCAGCTGCCCCTCCATCCTGGAGGCAGGGAGTGGGAGTCCTTCCCCCACAAAACACACAGAGTGCCAATGGGAAGATGGAAAGGGGGATCCGTGTGCTGTGGGGCTGCTCCATCATGCAGCATGCCAGTGGGGCTCACCTCATAGATGGCATCCTCGGGGAAGTGGAGCTTGGCCAGGCTGGTGGTGTAGTGGAAAGGCATATCCGTCCTCCGGCTGAAGAAGACGAGGGCGCTGGCGGCCTGGGACAGTGGGCGCAGGAACACCTCAATGTGGTATTTCTCCTGGTGGGGAGATGGGTGGGTGAAGCAGAGCTGCTGGGACCAGTGCTGGTCCATAACTTCTGACCTTGCCCTGTGAGGCTGCTGCACCAGCATGTACCCACCTCCCACAGCTCTCCTGCTCATGTTTCTCTGTATCGCCTCCCTCTCCCTCCCTCGTGACCTGTGCTGCTCCTGTCTGCTCTCCCAGACGCGCCCGCCTTCCCCCTAACCTTGACAATCCTGCGCCCCTGGATTCCCAGGGGGTCCTGGTTGATCTGGATCATCAGGGGGTTCTGCAGGATCTCTTTGGCACTCGGGGAGATAGCACGGAGATCCGTGGACATGAGGAGTGGAGCTGCCATCACCGTCCACAAGGCCATTTGGGAGCGGGACTGCTCGTAGCTAAGGCCAAAGTTTCCAATTATGAGCTGGAGGAGAAAGGATGAAAAGACAGGAGAGGCAGAAAAGGGTTAGAAACTTGTCTGCTTGCCACACTTGGTGATGCTGCAGCCTGCTGGGAGGGAGCACACGTGGGAAACCTCACATGCACTTTTACTTCCCCTTAAGCAGCCTACCACTACTGGGAGATCCCACCCCTGCTAGGTGCTGAGCCGTCAACCCACATTCAAACACACTCACTAACACCCTTCGCTTCACCACTATCCCCTCTCCGGCTGTGCAGGGAAGGACAGGGACACCTGGACAACTCAACAGGTACACTTGAGTGATGAAGGGTTTGTTGCAGCCACAAGCTTTTCCCATAGCTTAGCCAAGGGCAACACAAGCTTTGCCTCTCTGCAGCAAGACAGCTCCTGTTCCTGGCACTCTTCCTTCACCCTGCCCCTAGGAAGGGGATCCCTGGAGATCCCCCATCCCGAGCCAAGGTCAGTGCACCCACCACCCAGCCATACCATGTCCGGGTCATTCCAGTGGCCGGGGCCAGCTGCTGGCTGCAGGATGTCCTGGTTTTCAGAGAACCAGTCCAGGATGGAAAGCACACTGTCCCAGGAGTCCTGGATATCAACGTAGTTACGCCACAGGTTGCAGACGTCTGCCAGGATGGTGTAGTTCACCTGGAGAAGAGCACAGGGTTAGGCAGGAGGGAGAAAGGACCCAGTCTGCAAGCTGGGGAAGAAGGGACAGACAGACTTGTTAAGAGCTGCAGCATCCAGAAGATGTTTAGTGTCTACAAAGCACAGGGATGTGTAGAAGGGCAACATCAAGTAATGAAGGAGGACAGAGCCATATCCCAATATAACTGGGCACATCCCAGTGTGATAGCATGTCTGGCAAACCAACCACAGAGACCATGGAGAAATACAATCAGCTGTCAGAATGAGGGCAGAATCACAGAATGT
>NW_010312440.1:0-296 GCF_000700745.2 Antrostomus carolinensis
GAGGTCACCTTCTCAGCTAGAGTGGGGACAAGGAGGGAGAGTGACACCAGCCCCCCTGCACACATGCTGAGGGGGAGCACGCCCCGTGGGGACATCACTTCTGCATACAAAGTCCAGAGCCAGCCCTGCGCACCCCAGACTCCTGCATCTCTCCCACCCATCTGCTGCCTCGCAGGTGACAGAAGTTGGCCAAGGACAGCTAGTCAGTCCACACCACCCACCTGAGAGGTGACAGCAGAGGACACAATGCAGCTGAAGCCCTGCACCCAGGAGCTGCTCCAAGAGGACCCAATAAC
>NW_010312440.1:386-739 GCF_000700745.2 Antrostomus carolinensis
CCCCGGGGCACACACCCACTGCCCGCTCACCACCTTACCAAAGTAGACTCTCTTGCCGCAGCGTGGGCACATGTTGGGCTCCCCAGTGAAGGTGGTGACACTGGAGGCTGGAAGAAGAGAAGGCATAGGCATGGGAAGCAGATAGACATGTCAGCCAGGACACACGGGTGTGGAGGACCTCTCACACACCCTGCACCCCACACCATGGCCCAACGAGGTGGCTGAACGCCATGGCGGAGGGCCAGGCTGCCCATCCTGCCCTGCTCCTCACCTTTGCTGGGTCCCTTGGGAGGTGCAGCGTTCACCTTCCTCTCCTCCACCTTCACTGGGTGCTCGATGGGTCCCGGAGCGGT
>NW_010312441.1:0-8570 GCF_000700745.2 Antrostomus carolinensis
TTTATTTGGGGTAGAATTTAGAATCTTTTGAACATCCCATGAAATAAACTAAATTTTTCTTTTCCAGGTCTTCTGTTTACTTGTTACAAGCAAAGCCCACCCAATAAGTTGCTCTTTTGCTGGGCACCACTGAGCACAGGCATCAGCACTTCTGCAGTGTGCCCTGGAAGTACTGAGGCTCATGGAAGACTAAGGTGGCACATATACATGGGTTAATTTGTGCTTTCAAATTCTAAGGATTTGTAAGAATATTTTTAACCTCTCTTCCAAAACCTCATAGAAGGTTCAGAAGTTCAAGACTGCAAACAGTTCAAACTGAATGTTCAGTTTTCAGATGCTTACAATTCTCTTATTTGGTAAAAAATTTATTAACAAGTCATTTTATAAATTAAGACTACCTTTACTCCTTTAGGCTCAATTAACACAAAGACAATTATGTGCTTATTGATAGACATGCTTGAACCAAAGACTGATGCTTTCCCAAATGCTGATTTCTCTGCTGACACTGTGGATGTGTAAGGAAAGCCCACCTAAATATAAAGACCCAGGTAGATATCTTAGTTAAATATATTTTCAGTGTCTTCCAACTAGCATCTCTGAGAGTTAGACAGACATTAGGCATCTCACTGACGTCCAGATCTTTTAGCCTGAGGGAGTAACCCTCTTCTTACTTGTTCCATTTTCTGTATTCTGGTAGTTCAACACTGAGGCAGATGGGCTGTGTTTTCATCGTCTTGAGAGGTAAGTGTAGTGTCTATTTACTATTTCAGTTTGTCTATTTGGTATGTGCTTTATATTTCCTTTCCACCTAACCATTGTTACTATCCAAACATTTGGTTTTAATACAGAAATACTATTTTTTCACTTTAACTGCTGCTGTCATTGGCCTATGCAAAACAAGTTGTCTTTCCATTCCAGGTAATTTTTGTTAACAGTTTCTTAAAAGGTGCCCAATATGTAATGCACATAGACACAGCTTTCCTACATCATGACCTTTAGTAAGCCAGGTAAGGTTGGTTTTTAAAAGTGCTGATCAAATGTAAACTTAGTTCTTTGAAAATCTACTGCTTAACCTCTACCAAGGTTCTATCTGTATGAAGAAAGTGGAAGATGATACCTTCAGAAGAAGTAATTTGAGGATTAAATACTGCATATAAAATATTTGGATGATTAGGTATCATGTAAGTTCAAAATATTATTATGTTATTTTGTAGTATTAATTTCAACTGTATTTATCTGCATGTGTATATGACATTTTCTGCTCTCACTGTAGGAAAATATGCTTGTTGATATAAATGGATTCTTAACTCCAGCTGGGTTGTTCCTGGATTTTAGCTGTTCAGACAGAGTTTCCCTCCACAATCATTCTCTGTGAGCCTGTGGCAGTGAGGTGAGGGACTGTAGAGCAAGCAGAATTTTAATGGCTGTTCAGAATTAAAGCTTAGTAACATCAAGCAGGCAGGAGCTGCCAGGTCAGCCACATTTCTAAAACAAAACTTGAAAAAGATAAATTCAAAGCAATGGAATTTAAGCATAGATGTATGTGCTGCAATTTAGAAATAACTCAGGAGCTGCCATACAGCCCAGGAGCTAAGATGTCCAATTAACTACCGCTGCAAAAATGATTCAGGCTTCAGTGTAAGCACTCAAAAATGGGGCTTTTTTGGATGCGTATCTGAAACATCTCTGAAGTAGCTATCTATTTGTATTTGCTTGGTTGTAATTTGAGATGTAATTTGAGCTTTTTATATATGCTTTTGCAGAATCCTTGATTATTTCCCTTCCTACCCCACCCCGCCAACCCCTCCCTCCCGTTCATGTACAGATGTGTTTATATGAAAGTATGATTAGACTTATGGCTCAGCAGCAGTTTATTTGCCACCTTTATGTCTACATTAGATCTGTGTCATTTATGCACACTCCACTGTAGGGAAGGTATGTATGTTTTGCTGCCAGATATTCATTCTTTGCACTTTTGTAACCTTCTCTTTGAGCTATGTGTTATTTTCAGGAACTTTTATTTATTGTGTATATTTTTAACTTTTTGGGAACTATCTCATAGGCCTTCCACAGAGCAACCTTAAAGATACACCCTGACTTAAGAAGTGCAAGGATTTAGGGAAATTTTAGGGTAGAACATGCTAGAGAATGCCCTTTCAAGAAGGCAGAACCATCAGAGACACAATGCTTCAGAGTGTGTATGATAAAATATGCTACAATCACAAAGGCACTGAAAATACCCCGAAGCAATGCTGCCCTCTGGTTTGTGCTTTGTTTATAGATCTCTAAGTCAATATTGTTGGCTATTTTGTTCTCTCTTCTTTACTGGCATCACCTCTAGTAATCTCTTTCTAATCAAAATCTAACTGAAATTTAATTCACCCAGGTAGGTGTCATTAAAATAGATTAGATTAATCTCTTTGAATGCAGGAAATTAAAATAAATTACAATATTCTTTTTTATTGATAAAAACAATTCGATCCAGAGTAGGTTTATGTGATGTAACTGCAGTCCAAATCAGCTATGATATGCATACATATATATGTATGTATATATATATACATACATATATATGTATGTGTATATATATATACACACATTATATATATATGTGCAGATACACGCACATGCACACAATCCATCAGAACTGGAAGCATTAAAGAACTAATTTTCCTGCAAATGAAAGCATCTATCTAATGTATGAATATGTAAAGTGACAACTGAGAAACATTATTTGTTTGCTTGCTTCTATAAATTTTCTTTCTGAGTTACATGCATTGATTTTAAGAATGTAAGAATACTAGATGATGGAAAGGGTCTATTCAACTCAGTATCCCATATCAGACATTGACAGAAAACAGATTTTTGGGAAAGAGCTTACCTTGGAGCAGTCATCTGATTATAGTTTCTCCAAGTCTCTCTCAGCAATAATTTCTGAGTCAAGGACTTCCTAGGCTAGAATTTCCTTAGTTAATCCTTAGGTAAAAACTGTTGTAGGCATTTGATTATCCTTGTTTCCTTTCTCTGAGCTTTTTCTGCTTCTGTGATTTCCTTCCTTTTTGAGACTTAACTCTGAAAAAACCATGCATCCTGAAATATTAGTCTGATTACCTTTTCCTTTCAATGTTCATTTGAGCTCTTTGTGTTAGTTTAAATAACAGTATTGTGTGGCTTAATGTTATTTAACCAATTTTTGAAAACTGTTACAATTTCTAACAATGGAATCTTTACCAACATAATAGATTGTGGTGGTTTGGGTGGATTCACCCACATAGATCGTAATTATAAAATAGGAAGTTATCAGAGTTTTTCCAGTCCTTTACACTCCTTAATCAGTGTCTTAACCTCAGCAGGGTTTTGTTACACTCTGCCACAAGTTACAGCAGCTCTTGATTAGCCAAAGCTACAACCAAATCTGTAAAAGGCTCAAAAGTGGATTTAAAGCTAGACAGAAAAGTAAAGTCTGTCCCACTAGATCTGTTTTTGTAGTAACTCAGTTATATCATGAAATGGTGTTTCTTCATTGCTAACTCTAGCTAACTGTGTTGGTAGCAATTTGTTCTTGCTCTTCTCTCAAATTTGGCACCTTTATCTAGGTAGTGTCATAAACAATCATCATATTTCCTACATTTCCTACCTGAGATAGCCATATGGACTGAGTCAGCCATAACAGTATGTGCTCAGCTCTTTCCTGGTTGATTTTTAGGAAACTGAATTCAAAATAACATGTAGGTCAGCATCCACATAGAGAAGATGAAAGCTAAGGACCTAATTTTCATTTATGTTCTTGAAACTTGTGCAATTAAATGGGAAAATGTTGGTGGCACTGCCTTTTTCTTATTGGAGGCATTTTGAATGAGCTGTTCTGAAATTTGTGTACTGAATGAGTTTGCTAATTAACAGAAAGCTAGTGTACTCACAAGTTACCAATGCAGACAAAAACAGCTTTATAAATATCTTGAAGAAGGTAAAATGGAGGCTGACTCCAAGAAGCCTGCTACCATTTATAAGGAAACAAGACATAGCATTCTTTACTTTGACTTCAGGATTTGCTGCTTTTTCAGACTATGCTGTGATTGTTTCATGTGAAAATTTTATATTATCATAGTAACAGATTTTATACACAAGATTTAATTTTTCACTTTTTGTTCTGCAGCTGTTGGATGTTTTTTTCTAATCTCCTCTGTGGTCTGGTCGTATTTGATTAAATTCTACATTTGTTACTGTTTTTCCATAACTTAAGTGTTTTAAAACAGTACTTTGAAAGACAGGGGGAATTACACTGGTAAACAATTTTATTTTCTATACCTCTATACCTACCATTAAAACCACCCAAAACTCCCATGCAAAAGTATGAGATCAGTTTAATTTTAAGTAAATTTTAAATCAAGAACTGGGGAAAAAAAATGTCTAGAAAAAATATTTTTAAAAACTGTAATACATGGGAAAGCTTATTGAATAAATAATAGCAAGCTAATAATCTCAATAATACATAGGTATGTCCAATATGATAGACACAAACATCAGCTGTTAAAGCTAGAGCTTTTGAAATACAATTTTGTGGCTTTTCATGAGCCAAGGCAAAGGTAAATCATTCAGCTTTTCCCACTACAGTATCACAAATTTTTAGCTGCAGACAAAAAATTTTGTTATGATTATCAGTAATATCTGTTTATTTTATACCAAGAACTAGCATAAAACTGGTGAATCTGAAAGATCTGGATTGCAATAGCAAACTTTGTAAATATTTTTACTAGGTGAAAAATCATTCTTTATGTTCTGTCAAAGGCTAGAAAACTCTGCTCTGAAATTCTATAGAAATATATCCATTTGCTAAATTTAAGAAAGAGAACCCTACTGTACTGGAGTCAATCCAAATGGACTTTATTGATTTTGACAGGGTTAACCTATTTTGAGTGTTGAAATAAAGTTTGTAATTTTGCTCTGTATTTTATAAGAAAATCATTGTCCCAAGTCCAGAACTTGTAACATCAACTTGAAGCAAAGATATTGCATAGCATTGCTGAAAACTTTAATCCCTTCCTAATTACTTTAAAATAAAAAAGTTGTCCTTAAAACAGTGTTTACATATTGAAAACACTGAATTATTAGAAGGAATACAAGAACATTAAAAAGGTCAAATTAAGCAAGTTAAGGTCAAATTAAGCAAGTTTGTTTTTTTTTTTTTTAAAGTCAGCATTTAGGATGTCATGGTTGTTTCCTTAGAGCTTGTATTAGATTTCTAATCTGGAATGGTTTTGGCAGGAATTACAATACATTAGACAAGTCATTCTTCATCTGTGAGTAATTAGATTAAAGCTATTGGAAGAACTTTGCTTAGGTTCTAGATGAAGTGGATAAGATTTAAAATGTTTCCTAATGGAAACTGTTTGATTATATGCTGTAGGTCAATCTGATTAAAACATACTGGTGAGTGAAGGAGATAAGAACAAATTTTTAAGGCGCTATATTGCTTTCAAATTAATGTGTGTAAATGCACTTTATTTATATCCATATGTGCTCATATTAAATATGGAATAACCAAATTAGTGCAATCCCTAGTTTGTCATTCATTGCAAAGAACAATGTTTTAGTTCAAATTACATTACATTTGCCCCAAATTACACTCCGGGTTGTGAAGGACACATGAACACATTATTTTTCTGTACTACTTCTTTTTGACAACAGACTGGTTTGTGTGCTTGAGTTATAATCCTTCAACTTCCAGTAAAGTACAGTTTCTGGGTCTCATTGTCCCCTGTCTTTGCTCAGATGTAAGTGGTTCAGAAAGGAGGAAGAAAGAAGGTGTAAAATGAATACATAATATATAGCACTAATTTTACATGAAAATACCTACTGAGAAAGTTCTTAAACAGAATCTCATATTCTGTATTTGCCACAAGAACAATGTGGCCATTAAAACTAGGACATTTGCCAAAGTTTCATCTTAGCCTTGGAAGCAATGTGAACCCTAAGCTTTCTATTTCAAATCTACTTTATGTTATTTTCTGTCCTGAAATGTTCTTTCTGTTTCTATGCTTTAAGAGGTGACACTGTTTTGGTCATGCTGCACAAAGTATTTCCTTGTGCAGAAGTAATTTTTCAGGCTGATCTATTCAAGCCTGTTTCCTGTTATTCAAATTTTTTATTAGCAGTCAGTTATACATCCATTAAATCCAAGAAAGCTTGTTATCACCTCTTTTTTATGGAGGGAGGGTGATCAAGGTGGCATAACCTTAATCTCAAGTTCCTTTCATGAACCCAGTTCTGTTAACTTCTCACTTGTCCTTCAACTCAGTCAAAAATCCATGGTAGCTCATTCACATTCAAAAACAGAAGTAGTTTTTCCCTCAGGGGTCCTCATGGCCAGAGGCTCATGGGGTATTGGCTATGGCTTACCATTGTTGTTAAGTGAGAAAATGGTATACCAAGTATCTGTACTCCGTGTGGGATATTTTGGAACAGGTTTCATTTCAGTTTGAAACCTCACAGGACACAAATGTCAGGCAAATTAAAAAAAAAAAAAAAAAGTTGAAACAAGTTAGATGGCAGGGATTTTCCTTTGAGAGAGAACAAGACGCTGCTGCTAAAGGAAACTGCTTTTTCAAAAATTCTGTTTTTGTTTGTCCTGTTTCATTTATCTCTTTCACCAAATATCTTTATTATATTAGACTGTGTTTGTATGCATGCCATGTGTCGAGTGTGACTGACTGCTACCACCCTGGTTTAGTACCTCCACGGTGGTTTACCTTCTATTTGTCTCTTATTTCCTGACTGCTTGGGTTGTACTACATTCTCTTTTAGGCAGGTAAGAAGTTTCCTACTGGATTAATTTAAAAGGATAAACCACTATTTCCCAGGGACCTTCTCCTCACTCCACCTCTGAGGAGCACAAACAGTTTTTAACATGATAAACAGTATATTTATATTTGTTGTTGTCATTATGATGATTTGATGACCTTTCTCACTTGACACTGTAGGTCTCAAAGTAAGATTAAAAAAAAAAAAATCTCTTCTGCCTCAATTAGCTTTACTGATCAGTTTTTGCAAGTCATACATCTGTGTCCATAATATCTTAGCCTGTTTCAGTGAAAGATATTATGTATTCTGTATTATGAACATAGTTGGCTATAAGTGTGCTAATTGCACTCAGTCGCCTTGTCATTCTTTTTGCCAATGAAATATTATTTCCTGCTATGTATTTTTAAATATTTTTTTCAAGAAAGACTATTTTTAAAGGTTTGGTTTAGATGTCCTGCTCTTTTTTTTCTTTTTCTTCCTTTTTTTTTTTTTTCTCCCTGAATAATAGAATTTATTTTACTTCTGGTGTAGTAATTTTCTGTCATATTGCAACAAGAGAATATAGGATGAAGCTATTGGAGTGATGAGTTTTCTTCCACTGCTTTAGAAGACTGCTCTATATCTGAATACGTTCCAAGGCTAGGAAATTGCATATTGTCTTGTAGTCCTTCTTTTATTGTATTTATACCCCCTTGGATCAATTTAAGTAATTTTTCTTGCTGCTTTATAGTCACACTTTTCCTCATTAACATATATTAGCCAGGATATGTAAAATTTATGTATGTCTTTAGTTGCTTCCTCAAAGATCAGATTTTTGGGCATCTTAGTTTGGGTTTTTCTTTTCTGAATTCTCCACATTTTGTAAATTTAGACATGCCCAGATCTCAGTATTATGGGACTAAGCCACAATTCTGCCAGTCAGGTAGGACTTAATACATGTCTAATTTATGATGGATGCACCTCTGTGTGCATCTAAAATAATATAAAAGTTATTATTTTTGTTTTCCTTCTTGCTAGTATAGCATTTGAAATATTATAGCTGAATTGCTATTCACTGTTACCTCAAGAATTTTTCAGCACTGCTGCTTTTCATATATTTCTGTGTGTTGAAAAATATTTTTTTTCCTTACAGACAGATTTGAAGTTTTCCTGGTGACCTCTTCCCTTTCTTATTCCTTTTCCCCTTTATTCCACCTTATCTCATCCTTTTTCTTCACCCCATCTAGCCTCTCACTGCTGAATAACTCTCCAAAAGATGAAAACCTGCAGATTTTCAGTACAGTAGCAGCAGTTAATGTGGAGTAGAGATAGGCTGCACATTTCTAACCTAGCCTACTCCAAAATGCCTTGTTTGTCTGTATTTGTATGTAATCTCTTAAGGCAAACAAGCACAAAAATATTGCATTAATTTTTCCAGATCCATAAAATAAAACCCCCAAAGCCTTGAGACTTGTTGACAGACTTATATGCCGGTTGCTTTTCTCTGAGAGGCAAGCTAGTTCGCCTGAGTTTATCACCACATCTATATGAGTATGGAGCAAGAGGTAACAAAAGGCTCACGGTGTAGGGCTGGACTTCAAGACAGTGGAACCACTTGAACTTTGACCCTTGTTATTAGGAGAAGACCCTGAGTTTGGGTTCAATAAGCACTCACAAGTGCCAGCATGAAGTATGTCTCAGGCATCCTTATAGAAGTGGATGTAACTTCGTTCTGCACAAGCTCTGGTGGGGAGGGAGGAGACCTCAGTGCCAGGCAAGATCATGGAGCA
>NW_010312442.1:0-269 GCF_000700745.2 Antrostomus carolinensis
ACTTCAGCAGACTGCCATGACTTCTCAAATGGAAGTTATTATTAAAATGATGTTATTGGATTTATATAAAAAACACTGAAATGGGTAATATAAAACTATCTGGATTCCCAGGATGATATAAATTTGCTGTCAATTAAGTAACATCAAAGTCTTTTATACGGTAATTAGGTACTAGGCTGACTTGCAAGCCTTACAAATGATTAATCTATTGTACCTTCAGCATTAGCCTGTACACATCAGACCTGGTTTTATTGAGACAATAAGTGTTG
>NW_010312442.1:304-11292 GCF_000700745.2 Antrostomus carolinensis
GAACTGCCACCTGGCTTTCTGTCCAAAAGGCTGTTTAAGGAAAAGATCTTACTCATGCCAAAAGTCTGATAATTCAAAAACATTTCAGAGAGATTTGCTATAATTGAAGGTGTCAAATTCTCCTTCCGTCCACAGTATGAGTTCTGGAATTGCATATTGAATTTTCCTATCCCCTTAATGTTTGACATTTACAGATTCTTAATGGGTATCCCAGAAAAACAAAGTATTTTTCTGTGCCAAAGGAATGAGATGCTGGCCATTCTGCAACCATTGTCTCCATGTTTGACTTTAAGGAAGAACTAGATGGCTTGTAACTGCTTCTGTGAGCTCTGCAAATTAATGGGTTACTTTGATGTTTTTATCACATCATTCATCTTCTATCATTTCTGAAGGGCCTATGATTTGTGATTTTCTTTATGGGAACAGATTGCTATCTATTTTCTCCACTTAATAATGGACAAAATACTTAGAAATACTGTATTAGTTCCTTGACGTTTTGTAGTGAGTTTGAAGTTTACAGGAATTGCTGAAAAGAAAATGAAATGAGACCTTTTACTAGCATGTTATTACAGGATGAAGTCATCTATTTCTGCTCCAGTTCAGTGAAATACTTAATTTGTACTTTGAGCCTATGCTTAAAGACTTTGATAATTTTGGATCTCGCTCACAAGTATAGGATCTCTAAGTGTCTTTGAGACACATTTTCAAAGGATAATAATAGACCTGATATAGTACTTTTGTCATAGATCCCAAAGTGCCTTGTAGTGGAGGCTTGTAACAGTATTTTCATTCTACAGTCACTTTGCCTCAATTTCCTTCTACAATGTGCATATTTAGTTTCTTTCCAGTATGGGCTAGAATAAAAGTGACATTGTAAGAAAAAGCTACAAAAACCCCCCCAAACCTACTAAGGAAAAAAAACTTATTACGTTAAGATGGGACTTGTCCTCTCAAAGAAGTGGATTAAGTGGTAGGAACATAGTAGATCACTTTCCAAGAGGAATGCAAATTGAGTCTGATAATTTTTTAGAATTTAATTCAGTATATTAGTAGAAGATTGGTAAACAGCAGAAGCTCCAAATAACAAATGACTTCACTTGGGCAAGAGCAGAGAGTGTTTGGATTAGTTTTGGTTTGTTTTGTATCACTAACATTTGTCTTGGTAAAACTAAGGAAGACTTTTTCCTACTTGTAGATTGAAAGCTAGTGCCAATTAGGAAGCCCTGTCTATGGTTGTTGGGATCATGCAATACAAGAGCGCTCTGGCCTCTGCGTTTGGAAGCACTGGGCACACATTCAGATCTCAAATATTTTTTCTTTTCTGGGTAGTTGAGTGAAAATTTTGGTAGGTAGTGAAAAAGGTCCGTAGTGAAAAAGAAAGAGTGGAAATGCCACCTTTTCAGAAAGGAATAGCAAATGATAGATTTTGATGAACAGAAGTTGACTCACATTTTCAGTGCTGTCTTCCATTTGAATTACTCCACTGCAAAATCAAAATAAAAGCAAAATGAAGATGCAGAGAAAGAATTTAATGTGAGATGAGTTTGAAAAGTTTAAACTGTTTATGCAGATGTGTAACCTAAAGATTATGAAGGAAGTTATTTTGAAGATTTTATTTGTCTTTTCTCAAAATAAAAGAAAAACCCAAAGGAAATACTGAATACGCTGGAATTGGAAATCATACCAAATGTAATTTTTAAAGGTAATACTTAGACTGTGGATGTCCCCAGATGTAGCAAAGTATGCATTATAGGGACAGTGAGTTCTGGGAATTTTTTTAGCAAGCAGGTTTTTCTGTATGTAATAAAACTATCTCCTGATCTGGTACTTCCATCCATTTCAGTTAAAAAAGCCAAACATTTACTGTAGCAGTTAGGGAGGAGCTTCTTCAAAACTATGTTTTTTCATTATTTTCCATCAGATTTTGTAGTTTTTCTGTGGTATCTGATACCAATCACTGCTGAGACAAGATTTCAGAGCAGCTGAATAGCAATCTGATGCAGTCTGACATTTTCTGTCCTTGTGATGATGATGGTCATTTCTATTGTCTCTTGAAAGCTACCCAGGTATAAGTATAGAGAAAGGGATAGGGAGAAACTCCACAGAAGATATTAAAAAGATTTCTAATTTATATTTAAATTATATGCTAGGGATCATTTATATGCTAGTAAATGAAAAAGTTATGATGAAATATATGTACAGGCAGAGTTAATGTAAGTGTGTGCTTCTGTTCATCACTTGTTTCAATAGGAGAGGCGGGAATAAGTCAGTAAGAATACAGGTTAAGTATTTTGTGCAACTTCATACAACCACATCACTGAAGCCAAGAGCTTTGTAGAAATACAGAAAAAAATAGTTTGTCTGTGTTTGTATAATAGGAATTTAAATAAAGATTTTTGATTTAAAGAAAAACCATCATACTTCAAGCAAAAATTGACCTCTTGTTGTTAAGGCTTAGGAAGAAACTTCCACAGTAGGTATGTTATACTTGTTTGTTTTAGAAGGTTGTTTGACTGTGTTTAATTTTCTCAGTATCTCATAGTGTCTATTATTAGAGAGAAAATTCCCAACTAAGACAGACCAGCAGTTTGGTCAAGCTTGGGCATATCCTTTTTTCTATTCTGAGATAATCTAATTTTCTGCTAGTACTGTGTACTCATTTGAAAGCTAAAATGTTTTTTAAAGTAGTGGCATGTCCTCCAGCCAGGTCATTGACCTGAATTTCATAGTATAATTCATGTTGCTTGGAGTCATTACCTTGCATCCAGATTGAACAGCCAGTTCTCCAGAGTGGATGACAAGACCGGTCTAAGACAGTCAGGAAAACCTTAGGCTAAATACTAAGATACAACTCCCCTTAGTGATAATGAGACGAGGCTTACATATGCAGCAGTAGAGTACACAGGTGATCAGTTCTGCATACTCTTTTTTCAGTTAGTGGTGCCTAACTGAACCGACAGGCAACCAACCGTTTTACTGTCATTTTATAATACACTTTAAAGACAGCTCACTTATGCTATCATTTTGGGCAGCTTTATGGGATGTTACATAGTTCTGTAACAGTATTTGGTCATTTGTACAAATAGCCCAGGGGTTTCTGATACTGTCCTGTTCCCATACTTCCAGGACCTCTGCAATCTTACAGCCTTGGGTGCACCTGCTAGATGGCTCACTGTTAGACACAGACGTCCTCTAAAGCTACTCACAGGTCACTGTACAGAACAATGAGATTTAAAAGTATGCATATGTGTTAGTGTATACATATGAATATGATAATTTCTTAGCTCCTTGCTATTAATATCCAATTATGGCAGTGTTATTGGTATGGGTTAGAATTTAATTCTTTTTGAGTTATAGTGAGGTTTTTTATGGAACATATTAAAATACTATGTTATACAGACGTAGTGGTAATGAGTCAGGAATTGGCACACTGTCCTCTGAGTCAGGATATTAGGGGGCATTGTGTACCAGAGGTACTTACTTTTGGCTAAGCCGCAGATCTGACCATCTGTGGTCATAAAAGATCCTGGGAATATTTTTGTAATAACCTAGTTTAGTGACCAAGTTTGATTATGAGTAATGGCATTTGAATGAACTTTCCCAAGTTATTACTATTACTTCTTTTATAAAATATGCTTTGTCATGTTGTCATGTTGTCCTGTTTATATATGTAGTTTTATGCGTTTTAATCTACTATTAATTATATTGAAGGTCCAAACAAAACTATCATTGCAGATAGTTTGCAAAGCTGTGGAATGCTCAGATCTCTTGTGAATCTGTGATTCTGTGAATATTGATAATTTTAACTATGCCCGTGTGCATAGGCTGTTCAGATGCTGCCTTGAGATGATCAAAGGTTATTGTCTGCAAACAACAGATGCATGAGTTCTTCTGTCCCCTGTTATACCTCTTGGGCATGAAAGTCACTAATCACACTGTTCTTTCTTAGAAATTTAAAAGCCTA
The DNA here is from genome assembly GCF_000700745.2 of Antrostomus carolinensis. Classification (NCBI taxonomy): domain Eukaryota; kingdom Metazoa; phylum Chordata; class Aves; order Caprimulgiformes; family Caprimulgidae; genus Antrostomus; species Antrostomus carolinensis. Next base: position 4,269 of record NW_010312442.1, read on the forward strand.
CAAACAATCTAAACAAACAAGGAGAAGTTCAGTGATCCACTGGGATCTTATGAATGCTATAAAGCATACTGAATACATATTAAAATAAAGGGCCTGTTGTGCTTTTAGGAAATTAATAACTACCCTACTTTTCTGTCAGAGTTCAAGATAAATTTTAAGGTGTTTTACTAGTTGACTGAAATGTGATTTGATTTGTTTTGATATCAATACACTGAAGGAACTATGTTAATTCCTATAATAATTTCCTTTGAAAACTCTTGATGGATATTTGTAATTCACATGCAGCTGATTCAAACTTCTTTTTCTTCTATTACAGCTTAGAACAATACAAACAGATCTAATTAATTTTATAACTCTACTATGTCATATGGAGATTTTATACAGATGAACCTTAACAGAGCATGTCTTCCCTAAAATAAGACAGAGTAAAATGTTTAGTAACCACCTCAAGATTTTTTTTTCTAGGTTATCCTTAAAATGGTAAATAACAAACTGGAGTAGGATTTAATACACATTTATATCCAGGGCTTCCATCACTGATATTTTTTCATCCCTTCAACAATACCAGCCTTATCACCTCTGTAAATCAAAACCTTTTGAACTTCTGTGACAGAGACTTGAAGTGACATTGTGAGATATCACAGAGCTGTCCGCTCTACTAGCCATTTAGATATCTCTAAAAGGCAGGGTTTTTTAAATAGATGGATGAGTGTAGACGCCTAAAGTGGAAAGGCTTTTGCTCTCCTTTGCAGGCAACAAAAAAGAAGGAATTATTCCTTTGTATCCTCTTGCAGTGCCCAATAGCTAAAATGAGAAAAGTCTAAAAAAAACTAACCCCAAATCCACAATCCCCCTTCCCCCAGCTACTAAAGTGTCATCTGGCTGCAGGGCTGTATGTTGCTTATTGAAAGCCAAAGGCCTGACTTTGAGTCCCAGTAGCTTATTCTTCAAGCTGGTAAGAGCTGGATCCCTCACAGAGGTAGTGAATAGAGGGGCTGTAAAAACAGAAGCAGCATTTGTGGGTCAGTCAGTAATGGAAGGGATGCACCCATGCCTGGGTGCATTCACACAGCAGACTGCCTGTCACATGCAAAAGTCAGGGAGACTAGAATGTATCCTGGCTTCCAGCAAGGAAAAGGAGACGCGCCAGTGTAAATGTGGGACAGTGAGCTGAAAGCATGAGGACTTTAAAATGTGTCATTTTAAAATGACAAAAATGGCAAAAATGGCTTCTAGGTTTATCACCAGAGAAAACAGAAGTCCTATGGGTAGGTATCTGGTGAAAAAGCCACTCTCACTGACTTGGAAAAATACTGGGCAAGTAGAGAGCAAAGAGAAAATGTAACTCAGTAGCAATACCATGTTTTTGATATCAGTGTCTCATTGTCCTATAGGTTTGAAGTTTGAGGAAATGCAAGAAAAGTTTGGGGAGGAATTCTTCAATATCTGCTTTGATGAGAATGAAAGAGTTCTTCGAGCTGTAGGTGGGACCCTTCAAGACTTCTTCAATGGCTTTGATGCTTTGCTGGAGCACATTAGAACTTCATTTGGAAGACAGGCCACTCTGGAATCCCCTTCTTTCCTATGCAAAGAGCTCCCTGGAGGCAATCTCATGCTTCATTACTTTCACCCACATCAGATTGTGGGTTTTGCAATGATAGGTATGATAAAGGCAGCAGCAAAGAAGATTTACCGCTTGGAAGTGGAAGTAGAACAGGTCAGTAATGATAAGTTGTGTTCAGAGGAGACGAACCCAGGTAACTGCAGTTGTCTGACTTTCCTTATTAAAGAACATGAAAATGCAAATATCACAAAAGCACTTCCACCAGGAACTTCCCAGTCCCCCTTAGACCTGAGGATTAGCATCAACACCTTCTGCAGAGCTTTCCCTTTTCACCTGATGTTTGATCCAAACATGCTGGTTCTCCAGCTTGGAGAAGGTCTTAGGAAGCAGCTCAGATGTGACACTCATAAAACTCTGAAATTCCAAGATTGCTTCGACATAGTTTCTCCTAAAATCAGTGCCACATTTGAACGAGTTCTCCTGAGGTTATCTACTCCCTTCGTCATTCGGACCAAACTTGAGGATTCTGGCTCTGAAAATAAAGATAAGGTAAGAACACTAATTTGGAAGGGGACGTGTATATATGTGTGCTTTGGGAGGGGATTATTTATTCAGAGAGAAGCAGCTCAAGTCCTGTGTACTCTGGAAGGCTCACTTACGCCATACAAACAGGGGCTAAATGGTATTCCTCATCCAAGTGAATATTTTTCTAAATTATTTATACGATTTGTCTGTGATGTTGTAGCAAATTATGACATTGCCATTCAGAAAATTCTACACTGTGAAGTTGAATAGTGCAGCTTAAATCAAAAGTGTGATGAATTTTATAAGATGCCTCTATCTACTCCTTAATTTCACTCCAGCTATATTATGATAACAATAATAGCTGTTAAGTCATTTTCTAGGGAATAGATTTCAGTACGTTTTCTGAAAGACTCTCACTGCAGGGTTCACGCTGCCAATTTATTATATCCTACTTCCCTCTTTCAAAACACTGCTTTCCTCTGTGTTTCTTCTTATCTCTCACCCTGCACTCAAGGGAACCAGGGCTGTAAGTGGTACCGAGTATCACTTATGCCAGTTTTAATGCTTTCCAGTCACTTAAATAGGCACCTGTCCTCCTACACTACCTCTTCCCTCAGTGTTTTAGAAGAGAGCTACCTTAACTAGTGAGCCCCATGTTGAGCTCAGTGCATCCTAGGTGAGTTAGTTGAGAACATGTCTTCTAGAGTGGATCTCTCCAAAGGTTGGATGGAGCTTGTCTTATTGCATTATGGGAAAGCTTTTTGGTGTGAAGTTGGGTTCCAGCTTTATGCAGCAAAGTACTTGTACTTAGTGCTTACATTAAAAGCCTGTGTGTGGGTTCCAGTTCCTTCCACTGCTGCCCTAAGTGAGGGAATTATTGATTTTCAGGGTTTTTAAGAGATAGCACCCAAGAATAGTCAATCTCTATCACACTGGATAATTAGACACAAAAGTTCTGCCTATGGGAGCCACATTTAGAGTTTAGGTGGTTTGGGTTTAGCTTGAGAAACTCTGATTTGCTACCTACACTGGGACAGCGCATTAGAAAGACTCCTGTGGTAACTGCATATTGGGTTCTGGGTTCTTTTCAAAATACAGCCACTTCTGACAGCAGCAACGTTTCAAGCTCCTCTTTGGCAGCAATAAACATGTTTCTGACGAATTTTCCCCCAGAAAGAACATGTTCCCCCAAGAGAAGCAAACTAGTGCTTCTCATTTTCTGTGAATTGATGTAATTCAACCTATTTAAAACCAAAAGGGAGTTTATTTTTCAGAATCTGTCCTCAAAGTCACCCTAGCCTTTAATTATGAAAAGGACATGTTGTGTGAAAATTTTGTTGTGTTGGCTCTGAGATGCCTTTCGACACAATCGTTTATCCTTTGCAAGAGGCTCGTGCTGTGCTCCTTCCTCTCTTGGATCCTGCCCATCCCTCTCAGGCAACTTCCCCTGCCCTGAGACAGTCACAGCCCTTCAACCATCTTCTGCTCTTCATGAATCTGCTGTAAATTACTCTGAAGAGGAAGAAGGTTTTGGCAGCAGGTGGCAATGGGGTGTTTTTACGTATTTTTTCCCTATCTAATTACAAGTTCAACAAATAAAATGTTCTCTTACCTGGGCAGGTTTCCTACACTTGTGGCTTGCTCATAGGAGAGGTGCCAGGGGGTAGAGCTTGCTGGAGGCAGGTTTTAACAGCCAGTTTGGGCAGCTTCTGTACCGTCAAACTGTGCAACTCTGAGTGCATCCTTGCATCATTGCTGTGGTTTGTACTTTGTGTCATTACAGGTGGGCAATGAATCGAGTCAGCGGTGGGCCCAGCTACCGCTTGGGAGAGTGTCCTGACTTCCAGGCTGCTTAGCGCTTGTCCCATTTATGCAAAGTCTCATTTGTGTGCATAGATTTACTGAGGTTTGAATCACTGGATTAAATGATGTGGCTTTATAACACTATCCTAAATTTCTGATGTAAGGCCTATGAGGTCTGGGTGATAGGTGGCCATTCCTGCAGAGATGTATGTGCACCTTTTCAGAACCACACAGCCTCATGCATCAATGAATCAATACGTCAACAAAGTTTTGTTAGTTGGATTTGTCACCAGCTGTTCCTTGGAGCACTAACATTTACAAAATCCCATTGTTGTAGGGATCAAACAGGTAAAAAACCTCCCCACCTGAAGAACATGGACTTTATAGCTTTAATCCTAATTTTCAACACCATCCATCCTCGGGGGTCATAATTCTGATGTTTTGATGTTTGCTTGGCTGATATTTCAGTCTCCTTTATTCAAAGGACATGTAGACAGTGCAAGCATTTATTCCACAAAATAGTAAGCAATTGCATATATTTATTAGGTCAGTAGTCTCACCGACTTTACTTGAACTTGTCATAAATTTGCAACTAAACACATTTGTAAATCTGTAGAGAATAATAACAAAATTGTACAAACTGATCCTGAATAAGACAGGAAGTGGCACATTACTTCAATCCTTTCTTCCCTCCCTCGTTCTGTCCTTCCATATTATTTTCCACAGTGATCAAGTTATCCACACCAATGCATTGGGATTTTTCTTGATGATTCTGCACATTCAAAATCATCTATATGAACAATTATGACTGTCTGTAGGTCAGGTTTCCTAATATGCACACAGCTCTTTAAATGTATAAAAGCTGAATGGGATTGGCCTCTGAGGTTTCCAGTTTTCCCATGCAGCTAAATTCTTGTCATTGTTTGTTGTTTATAGTGTGATACTACCCAGATGCTGAAGGGAGAATGAGGGCCCTGTTGCTCTTCCTCTACAAATATTCTGTTGTTTTTCACATTTCACACTAATTTTTATTCAGGGTTTTTTCTGTTTAAATGGAGAGCTTAATTTGCATGCAATCAGATTTTCCAAATTTTTGGGTATTATCCCTGAGTAACAAGATCACAAATATCACTGTTTCACCTCTCTAAGGAAACTCATTCTACAGCTCTCTCTCTGGGAGCAATTATTTATTGCAACAATCAAAAACCATTTATTGTGGCAGTTAACCATTTGGGATTGATTGCTTATAGCTTCTCACATAAAACTGTACTCCACAAGTGTTTAATGAAAGTTAGTAGAGTCACATATGGAATAAGATATAATTTAAATTGAAAGGACTGTGTCTGAACTTATCCGCTGGAGTGTTCTGAAGCCCCTGTTAAGCCCATCCACTGAGGTTTCCTTTCCCTGAAGGTGCTGGCATGCAGGAGAGCTGATGATTGTGCACTGCTGTGCAGGGGGACAGGAGCTGCCTTCCTTTAGACACTCCACAGTCTTTGGTGGTGGGTCCTCCTGGCCAAGCAACCATCTGGGAAGCAACACCGCTCCCTCCCTGGCAGCAGCTCCAGGTGTTTGTGCAAAGCAGATGCAGTGTTTGCACCCAAGTCTCTCCCTGACTCTCACCTGTGTTGACATGATTGTTTCAACATTTTACTTGTAAGCACTACTTAGACTTGTGTGGTATCAACATTGCTATCTCCCATCTGAGCTTCTGCAGGACTTCCACTTTCTTACATTTCCAATAGAAGTCAGTTCCTCATCTCTGTGAGTCACTGTTGTTTTTAAGGCAGATCATCTTTTACCATGTCTCTTTGTATATGCTCCCCAATGAATATTACCTGATTCTGCTGCCTCAATGACTTTGCCTTTCTCAAACAGCCTGGTAACTTTTCCCTCACAAATCTTGTTTTTAGTTGCCACCAAGGCCACATTTCAAGTTTTCATTGAAAGTGCATCATAGGAATTTTCCCCTTTATCTCTTTTTTTGCAGAGAACAAGACAAAACACAGCTGATAAGCCAGCAGTAAGGTGCACATGTAGCATGAGTGCAAGTGTACAGTCCTCCCCCCATTTCTTGACCGGTCAAGGGCTGGAAGCTCCTGATGGGTACTTCCTGAAAACAGTTGTTTTCTGACAAATGAACAAGGCAGTCTGTGACATGATGTAAACACTTGCCTCCTTGCCAGTGCAGTGGGCTGGCTGGAGCTGCTTCACTTTTTGACTGTGTGGGAAGACAAGGACGGACTCTTGTTTTTCCTCTCCTGGCTAACGTCCTCCTCACGTGCCTCTTCTGTGCCATTAGTGCTGGGCAGATCGAGAGGAAAAGTGACTGCCCTCACGGGGACCCTCTGCATCCCCAGGACCTTGATCCAGACCCAGTCCTCTCGGTGCACAGATTGACAGGAGGAGCCCTGCCAGCACTGGTTTGCGGGTGCCTTTCTGAAACTGTGACTTGGCATGCAGTTGGCAAGAAAGTTGAAAGTGAATCATGAAATACATTATTTGGCTCCCTGCCAGATACTGTGCAGCTCTATTTTCCTTGTGCTACTGCTCTCCTCTCAGACTAACAGCGTTTTTTCACCTTTGAAATAAATAACTTTTTATAACGATACTCACTGGCCTTTTGACTTACTGTTAGACCTGCGAACACTTTAGTTCAGAGAACCTGTCTAAGAATAATGCTGGCACCTGAAACTGCATTACTGAAGGTGGCTAGAATTTTTCTGGTGGAACACATTCTATTTGAATATACCATTTTATTAAAATCACAACTTCCCAGGGATTTGGCAAAATTTACTTCTATTGTGTTAAAATGTTTTGTTCAATAATTTTAAATTTAAAATACTTTTTATTAGGAAAAAGTTTTACGTTTATATTATAATACAACAACATTTAAAAAATATGAAGCATTGGGTTTGACAGAAAGAATCCTCTGAAAATTTTGGATTGCAAGAAGTTCCAAATGCCACATATAATTCAGATTTTCAAGAAACACCAACTCTGTAATGGTAAAACATCCAGCAAAGTGGTAGTGTCAGCTTTTTATAGCCCTACTGATTGTGCAGGCTGTCTGAGCCAGTGCCTCAGCTGTTGTCAGTAGGGAGGAGAGGTTTGTGAAAGATGAGCTGGGCT
>NW_010312442.1:11319-26820 GCF_000700745.2 Antrostomus carolinensis
AGCAGGAATTTGTCTCAGTGCACTGATTTAGATAAATGCATAAATAAATAAAGATAAACCAGTCCAGAGCCAAGATTTTAAAAGTGTATCTGGAAAGTTTGATTCTGAAGTGTATAGATAGACATGTAGGAAATGGCCAGATTTTTAAACGTGCTGAGTAATAAACAACTGTTCAAGTTGATTCAGTGGAAGTTAGTGGAATTTCCCCTGTTCATTTCCATTGTTTTGTTTAACTATGGCGTTATTCATTTAGTCCTTCTTCCATGGTATGAGGAAGTGCCATCTCTAGGTCAAACTTTACCTTTCAGTCACTCAGCTGTGTATTTGCCATGTATGATCAGATTAAAAGTCCATCCATTCCAGCATGTTGACTCTCACATTGACCAACAGACAATACTTAATGAAAAATATTAGAAAAAGTTTAAGCCTGCAGTGCTGTTTTCTGTAATACACCCTCCCAGCTTTTAGCTCTTCCAGGATGACAGCACATCCTCTTGCAGTGACATCCAGGATGTGGCACCTGATAGCCTCTTCAGGACCACTCCTCTGTAATTTTCTTTAGCACCTTCATAACCTGGGGAAGTTCATACTGTCAGCTTCTATGGCATCCTATGGACATAAGGTTCACTGTTTACTAGCAACCGAGAAGATGAGACCTCTCTGGTTGGTGGCCACTTTCAGCCAGGTCTGCAGGGACATCATGTGTGGAGTGGAGCAGCTGTCAAGGAAGAAAAGAAGCCTGATTACCTGTTCCTTCATCAGAGCACTTTCTTGTGTTCGTTGACCATTTGAAACTGTATAAAAATAGCGCTTTTTCAGACCCAGGAAGTACATTGTCTTTCTTTTTAATATTGAGAGTCTATTCTTTATCTGCTACTTTTAATTTTTATTCTGGACCAGCTGAATGAAACAAGCAGTGCTGGCATTGGCAGACTAATTTTAAACCCACCACACACATTCTTGAAGTGTTTTGCTTTTGCTCTGTAACTGTGTTTTTCATCCTCTCCTAATAAAATTCAAATGAAGTGGCCCAAAAATCATTCTAGCATGAGGGACATCTGTCACTTACGATCTAGAAATTCTAATTTTTCCCAGAGCTGATTTAGTCACAGTCAGTCAGCCTTTGACACTAAGCTCTCATTGCTTTGCAGGCTCCTGGAGCTCTCAGAATCAAATTGTGTCTTCTGTTTCTGCTAATGCTAATATCCCACCCGTTTGCTTGTCAAAATGTGTTTGGACTTTGATGGTTTTCAAGATGAATTGGATTGGCTGGCTTGACTTCTTCTAGAGACTGTGATGCATTATAAGAAACAATAGATGACATGACTTTCTTATCTCACTAGTGGCTGTGCATCAGAGAACTTTAATAACACTGTTAAAGTGGCCCAGAATAGTTAATATTTCTTCTTTAAGACAAGCCAATGAAAATGTCATTTTTAAAATGTTTTCAGTGATGGGACTGAAGAAGGAGTGTAACTATCTAAAGCTAAAACACTCCCTTCTCTTTTCCATTAGCTGAAAACCAAAGAAGATGTTTGGAAATAATTTTGTTGAGTCAAGTGGCTATTAAAACAATTTGACTCCATGGTGAACTCTCCCCTCTTATGATTTGTATAATTTTTTATGATAAGGAAGCTGCTTGCACATGAAAATGTCCATCTTTCTCTAATTTTTGAAAGCTTTTGAATGAGTTTCTAAATTATACTATGTCATAACTGAAACACAAAAGTATATTTAATTAATTTTTATATTACATGATGAGAATACTCAGGCACAACTCAGTTTGATTTTCAGGAATACATTTTTTTTGTAGCTCTCTTCTAGTGACTAAAGTTAAGTATTTTTTATTCACAATACATTTTTATCTTTTTCCTCATTTGCTCATGTGAGTTCTTGAGTGACTGTGCTTCATGGCATCACAGTCTTCTAATCTGAATAGGTGTGATGTCAAAAAAAAGCCATTTTCCTTGGGATCGTTGCATTAAAGTAGAAACATTCAGTTACTCTCCTGTCCTGGCACTTGTAACTGGGCAATGCACATAGTCAAGCTCAGGCTTCTTTTTCTGTGTCTCTTTGCAGAGGCTGAAGTGGCCTTAGAAAGAAGGGGAAAAGCCAAAGTGTCTCCCTGTGGGTTGAGTGGGTTTTGTGTGTGAGCTCCTTCAGTGCCGGGGTGGGAAGTCAGAGTCTATGGGAACACCTGGGTGTGCCTCTGAGCATAAACACTAACCTTACTGCTCTGAGGGGCAGCAGATACAAAGCCTGGCACTACCTGCGTTGGCAGCTTTCAGTTGTAAGGTCATGTCTACCCGGCAAATGCCAAAATTGCTAACCGTGCTCCTGGAACATGCTCCTTCCTGAGACCAGGCCTGAGTTACTCCCGGTTACTTTCAGAGTGGCCCTGCATGGCCAAAGACCCCAGGAAATGGAAAGGAAACTTTCCACTTTTTCCTTCCAGCTGAAAGATTTTGTCTTGAAACCTCTAATTAGGACCCTGGAATTACCTTCCTATTTGATTTTGCGGGTAGCTTAGTAGTTTTGGGCCAGTTTTTGACTCCTTTTGACTCCTTGGCTTGGGTCCTCCAGTCCTATCTCATAAATATCTAGTCTTTTGAGTTTATATTGTAATTGACAACATGGATTGACTCCAGATATGTTAATTTACTCATGCTCAATGCATGCATCTTGTCCAGGATTCTGCATGCTTTATTTCCATGGAGGCAAAGCTCTGAAGTTCCAAAACTCTCTGTGAACTAGGAACTTTGCTGATGGTTTTCTGGGCTGTGGACCCAGGCAGGATAGACAGCTGATAGTTGCGTGTGATTTGTACCTGCTTTTGACACCTTTTATATTCTGGGAATGTAGCTTAATCAGACATCATAAATTTTGGAGGTCATAAGGCTCAAATCAAAAGGAATACTACTATGAAGTAACACCTAGTTTATTTTGCGTGTTGCCTCACTAGGAATAATTAGCAGCAGTATGGAAGAGTAAGATAATAGTGATTGGCAATAATGATTCCAAAAGTGACCTGCAAAAGCCAGGTGCTGATTTGCTAATACTCAGGTGCAGTGTTTCTGTTATCTTTCAGCAGCAATGGCGACCATAATGGATGCAGAGTGGAAAATGACATGACGTGAATAAGTTTGACTAGGTCACATTTTGCTGCCTTTTAGTCTTGCCAAGGTTGTGCAATATCTACCCTGCTCTTTTCTCTGGAGTCTTCCAAGGGCAGTGGCTGACAGTCTCAGGAACAGCAGGTCACCTATTGCTGGGCAGGTGGCCCATGCCAGCAGTTCTAATCATGGTTTAAGCACATGTTCTGCAAAGATGAAATGGCATGTTGAGGAGCCAGGAGTACTTGCTCAGGAAGGATAAGCCTTTCCTTTCCAGTTCTTTACACTGCTGAGGATGGAGTCATCATTCAAGTATACAGCCCAGCCAGGCAGACCAGTTGTTGGGTAACTGTGGATTTGGTACTCTGGGAGTATTCCTTCATCACGTGTGGGTTTTTAGGACTTGCTAAGACAGAAGTTATCTCAGTAATCAATGTGTTAGGTGTAGGAGTTACATAAACCACAAAAGTACTTCTTAGAGGGGACACAGGGATGCACCCAGGTTCTTCTGCCTGTGCTAAGACATCAAAGGGAAAAAAATAATCCAGGGTTTTGTAATGTGCTGTCTTGAGGATTCCTCAAATTTTGTAGTTTGTCTCATTCATCGTTTTTTTGAATATGCCTTTTATAGCTGTATATATTCACATTCTTTCCAGCTAAAGCTATCTATGATACATTTCCTTTTAAAAAGTATATAACACCTCCCTTGTATCATCATGATTAAAGAAAGTGAAATGAGTTAACCCATAAAATAATATTTATATTATTTGTTCCTGTCACTAACCTTTGGCTTTTATAAGTGAGGACTTAGAATGAGTAGCTGAAAAGAGAATCAAATGTTCTTTTTCCACAGACCCAGGACAGGCATGTAAGATATTTCTAACACATAATTTTTCTCCTGTATTTCTCCTTTGGCTGTTTTGGTTCTGTTTGAGAAGGGAAGATCAGTGACACTGAGACATGGGCCCCAGAATAGGCATGAAGTGTGAATCAGGGGACTCAGTTATGTCCCCTCCTTCCACTGATGCCAAGGATCTTTGCTGCTTGAATTAATTTTTAATCCTTACCCCCATAAAGAGAGTTGGATGGTTTCAGTTGTTAAGGAGCTTCTTCTTATCTGCATGACTGCATTTAGAAAGGGATGATATTAAAACTGATCTTATATGATAGAGCCCAGACTGATTTCTTGTGTTAGTGTAAAACTTCCATGGGGAATTCTAAATTAATTATATTTTAAGTGTTTTACTTAAATACAAAAGAATCGCTTGGTGCTTTAGCCCTTACCAAGGGGTAAAACCCTCGATGCTTTCTGCTTTGTTACCTCAAAGGCATCCAGCAGAGGGAATGTTTGAATGGATTAAGAGAGCCTGGGGATAATTCTCGGCTGGGCTTGCTGTGACTCAGAGTTCTTTGCAGGGCAGGCTTTTGCATGACTCCCCTGTGAAAGTACTTTCTGCCTCCATGGACGTTGCACCTGGCAAAAGGAATGAAGAGATCCTCTATTCCCAGAGTTCTGTTATACCAATAAAGGAGAGCTACCAAGAAAAGAACAGAAGAAGCTATATTTATTTCAGCTCCACTGAAACCCAAGGGGAAAAATCCAGTGTTTAGCAAATATTAAAGGAGATGTCTCGTATTGAAAGAACTTTGATTTTTCAGCTTCATTGAATTGTATTTAGGTTTTAATTTTAGAGTAAAAATATGCTATAAAAATACTGACTACAGCAACGATGTCAGTTCTGTGCAGACAGTCAGTGTTTAATTTTCATGTGAAAGAAGCATGGAACATATCATTAAAAGGGCATCAAATTTTCTCACTCATCTCAGTGGACTACTGATTTGGTCTATTTCCTCTTTGCTTGGGAAGGCTTCAAATTCAGTTATTGGATAACTTCTGTTCTGTGTCTTGAACATTCAGTTTCTGGCATTTGTTCCTGGGAATATGGGGATAAAATATCTGAGAATATTTTCTGTCAGCCAAAAATGCAGAAACATCTGAAAGGTTTCCTAGCTATGTTCAGCAGCATTAGAGGGTTCTGAAAGGCTTTTGGAGCCATTTTGGGTGATGGGGAACTCCACAGAGAGTTCTGGGGACATGGGAATAACACTGACAAATCCATAAACAGTATGTAAAAATAACTGACTTATTTACTCTGATTCTGTTTTTTCCCATAGTGTCATATAATCATATATGGGCTCCCTGAATGTGATGAACACACCAGGGTGCCATAGCAGACTAGCAGGATTTGAAGAACCATTCTAGCAGCCCACTACTTGCACTGTACAGAAATTCCAATTTTTTTTAGTAAAATATTCTGTCAAACAACTGTAACAATAAAAAACCTATTCATTTTGTGAGTATTGGTGCAGTGAGATGTGCATGAGAGTATAAAAGCAAAGTGCCAGCAGATGTGGTCAGGATCTCCTGACCCCTAACTGATAACATAAATTAAGTTACAATTCTAAGTATATAATCCTGAACTGTGGGACCAAAACTTGGTACCTTTGCTCAGGATAAGATGTTACTTGTTGATTTGTCTTACTAGTTATCACTAGTCCAGTTTCAACAGGATTACTTTGGGAGAAGGGTACTTATTTTGAGAAAGGAGAGCAAAATAAATTTTGCTAATTTGACATTAAATGCAGAAAATAAATTTAGTGACTGCTCCTAGAAATGTCTTCAGCATGAAACTCTTTTGGTAACAGAAGCTGGCCATATGGCGTGTTCAGGGAATTAGACTTTTATTTCTAAATAGGAGGTGTTAACTTCGTCAATTGCTGTATTTTTTTAGTTGAAAATAGAGGCAATCATAAATAATTATCTTCTTTGTTTTTTATAAAAAAAAAATTTTCTCTAAAAAAGTAATTTACCATTCAACAGACTGTGACTTAAAAAAAATGTTTAAACTTTATCTTTTTGTATATGTTAATTTGATTGACATTTTAAGACTGGTTTCTATAGTCACTGTAGAAGCAGAGATTGCAGTATTCATTATGGGAAATGTCCACAAAATTACCAATGAATTAATAACAAGTGACTAATACATTGTTTTCTACTTATGCCAAAGTACAGCTGTATAAAATTATGAGGTGAAAGAACTGATTGACCACCCCCCAATTGTTTATTTCTGGATTTGTTTTCAGCTACAAGTGGCTATTTGTAGGTCAAACCCTAGGCTCTTTTCACTGTCAGATCCTACAGTGTAGTTGTCAGATGCTGGTCTGAGTAACTACTGACTAAGAATATAAATTCTGTATGAAGTCAAGGAGAATTTGATCAAGAAATGACTTAACTAAGAAAACAGGACAGATTCAAGATATTGTCCTAAGATGTTTTAATCAAAATGGATATATTAAAATTATTGTTAATATTATCTTAATGCAGGTCTCATTTTACAAAATCATAATATAGAGGGAAATTACCTGCAATCTGCCAAGGGAAGCAATACCTGAGTGAGGTGTCTGAGATGAAATGACAATACCTTGCAGAAAGTTTGATCTGTTTGGTTTCTTTGGCACAGATAAAAATGTCCTTTAAAAAATAGTCTATCACCAAAAGCTCTTGACATTGAAAAAAGGTGTCTATATGGGAATAGTCTTGCTGGGAGAAATGTTGAAGGACATGTTAGCCTGTTGCTCCTGTGTGTTGAACTCCACATTGGCGGGACTGACCAGAAACACAGTGGGCACACAGATAACTCTGAAATAGCCTGTGGGGTCTTGCTCTGGAAGATTTGGATGAGCTCCACCTCTGAACTAGTCCAGACTGGCCAACTGTGAACGAGGAGCCACGCTGGCAGCAGGGGCTGTTTCGCTAAGCAGTGCTGCACCTTTCCCCTAGTCCCCAGGTCAACAGCCTATGCAGTATCAACAGGAAAGCAAGCTCCCAAGGGTCCCCGGGGCATGGAAATTATCTGAAATGTCTCCAGAGCACGGGCGGATGGTTAAGAGCTAATGACCTTACAGAAGTGTTGCTGCCTCCAGACTGATTATGCTGGGGAAGGGGTGTTGTAGATCTGGGTGAGCTCTTGTTTCTCAGCTTACAGCTCCGTTTCAGAGCCTGAGCTCCTTCTGTATCTCAGCTGAGTGTGGGCCACTGCTGCATGCCTAAGGCTTGCAGCCACTGCTGCTGCTGTTGCTTTTTGAAAATGTTATTTGAATGCTTTTGTTCAATTCAGCCAATCCCAACCTTGTTGCAGTTGAGCATCACTGAGGCAGATCAGTCATATTCTGTATTACCAGAGAGCTAACACTTTATCTCAAAAGACAGGGCTATGATGGAGAATAAATATGTATTTATAAAGTACATTAGAAATTAACTGTATCAGTTAATAAATGAGTTGACTATATGTAAAGCAAACAGCATGTCTTGTCCCCTGAAGGGACACTGTGCCCTCCTGCATGACCACCTCTCTTAGTCAGGACCATGACTCTTCACTTGCTGTCTGCTCTCCACATCTGATCAACTGCAACCCCATTCATAGAATCATAGAATGGTTTGGGTTGGAAGGGACATTAAACATTGTCTAGTTCCAACCCCCCTGCCATCAGCAGGGACACCTTCTACTAGACCACGTTGCTCAAAGCCTCAACCAACCTGGCCTTAAACTCTTCCAAGGAGGGGCCATCCACAACTTCCTTAGGCAACCTGTTCCAGTGTCTGACCACCCTCACAGTGAAGAATTTCTTCCTAATATCTAATCTAAACCTCCCCTCTTTCAGCTTAAACCCATTTCCCCTTGTTTCATCATTAACTGCCCTTATGAAAAGTCCCTCCCCAGCTTTCTTGTAGGCCCCTTCAGGTATTGGAAGGCTGCTAGAAGATCTCCCCGGAGCCTTCTCTTCTCCAGGCTGAACAGCCTTCTCTTTTCCAGGCTGAACATTCCTAGTTCTTCAGCTGGAATGTGGAGGTCACACCACATTATCGCTGACTGTGTGTGGACTAGTGACCTAAGCACTGCCAAGAAACATTTGGAGGCTCTGTGAAGCAATTGTTTGTACTCTTAAATGGCAAGATGCTCCTTGGCATGCTTTTGGTTAGTACCATTTAGTAATCTCCTAAACATTTCCTGGCCTGGGGTCAAGAGTTTCCCAGGGGGAATCTGAATGAGACGGTGAAGGAGGTCAGTCGTGTGGACCTTCACCATACCTTACCTCTTGGTCACCAAGCCAGAGGACAGTCCTGGACATTTTTTACTTTATTTACAGAGTTCAGAGTGTAGGATTTCCTGCAGAAGCCGATGATCACCCCAGAAGACCATGATTTGCAACCCCCACTGCACTTCTGCAGATACCATAGGCATATTCTGGGACATGTTCCTCTCTTTTTTGTTTGAGCACCTTCTAATCCTGTTATCTGTAACTGCCTTTGTCTTATCTGTGTTCCATGAGCAGTTCGGAAGCAGGAGTCCTCCTCCCCTCTCTGTGGGCAAGGCTTTCTTGTGCAATGTAGTTCTCCTTGAACAAAGCACAGCTGTGGTTCGTCAGGGTCTCTAGGTCCTTTCCTGGTGAACCCACTGGGAAGCCCCAATCCTAGTTTAGCTGTGTTAGCCTTGGTATCTGAAAGCAATTGTGTCAGTGGGTCACCCAAATGGCTGGACACACCACTCTCAAATTTTTACCCCTGTGAATAATCTTCACAGGAGCAGGTACTTGGGAGGCTTCTTTAAGCAGATGCATAAGTCCTTCCCTACTTAGGGCCCCTTTGTGAAAGAAGACTTTATTGTGACACTTTTCCTGTCTAAGTAATATTCAAATCTATGTGAGAAATAGCTAACTGCAGATTAGAGATGGCCTTATGATTCCCTCTGTTAATTGCTTTCTACATTGTATTATACAGCAAGTGTTAGTGGTTGCTGTTCAAACAGAGTTTTTGCACGACTGGGGAAGCAGAAGGGTTACATGTGGAAGAAAAACAGTTTGTGTTTTCTAAGCAGCTGAAAAGGTATTAACATTTTTAGGGTACCTGCCTGTGTTCGTGAATTGTGTCTGCTGAAGTGATAATTGTGCAGATGATCAGTATTTGATAACGTGTTATGGAATTAAAAAAAAAAAAAAGGGAGTTTCTGATCTGTCTGTAGATTAAAAAGCATGAGGCTTACTTCTTGGGAAGAAGTGCTGTATGAATCATAAAAAAATGACTTGGGAGTTTAAGCTTAACAGATCTTTCCCTGTGTAATTCTTCAATCATTTGTATTTCTAGGCAGTAATCTACCTAAAGGCTGCCTGGTGCTTTCCCACATGAGTTAGGGAAAATGAACAGAAATAAGGCATTCTGCTGAGCAGGACTGATATCCCACGGCAGATTATAAAGGACTTGAGTAAACCTGTCTTCCCTTTAGCAGAAGTAAGACTGAGAAATTAGTTTAATTGGTAGGTTTATTCCCTTTGAAGAGATGTATAAATAAAGGATATTTGTCAATCTGCTACTATGGATTTGTGAGAAAAACCTAACAATATAACTCTGTTCTTGCTCATGAAAATGATCTAGATTTAAAATAACCTCTCTTGGAGGAGTGGGAAGGGAAAGGATGGTGTTAAACTGGGCAGAAACATCCTGAAAAGTATACCTCACTGCCCTAGTTACTGGGACCCATTTGCTGTGAATATTTTTGTAAAACATTGGGATCTGGGAAGAGCTAAAAACCTATAGGAAACAAAAGGAGTTCTTATATAGACAAACAAGAGGCTGAGATAGCCAGACAGGATCTTGTACTTGACACTGCACTTTCACTTGCACTCGTTTCAAGACAAGTCCTGTCTCCACTAGTTTCAACAGGATTTGTGCAAATTACTATAAAAGAGGCAGGATTAAGCTAAGGTGAAAACAGACAAAAATTTATTCATTCAAGTAGCCTATAGCTGGAATGACAGAAGCACCATACTGCAAAACTAAAATCAAATTGTAATTCAGATTAATTTTCTGATTTCTTGCATTTTTCAAGAGAGAAAGAACAGTTTACACAGTAGCCTTCTTATCTGCTTTGCACAGGACTCTAAAAAGAAGAGGTGAAGCAATATCTTTTTACTTATTCAATGTGATGCTGTTGCTAATCCACCAATGTACTTACTTTGAAGAGTACCAGATTGCTAAATTTTCTTTTTTATTTTTCTTTGAAGGGTTTTCATTTTCTACTTTAAAGTTTTCTGCTAACTAAATAGGAACACATAAAGTCAGCAGTACAGATTATACCACTGTTGATATTTGGAAATTCAGAATTTTCTTATGATATAATTGATTATTAATAATATAATATTTAAAAATGATCTCTTAATTGATCTAAAATATGGCATGTAGCCATGTTTACTTTTAGAAAAGCATAATATCTGTAATCATTGTTTATACTGTGCTTTTTAGGTAATCATAACATGCACATCACAACACAGCACTCTTTCTGTAGATATTCTGCGCTCTGGACAGTGAGACCATATATATAATTTTTTACTTATGCTTGTATTAGGAAAAGCACTGATAAATGAAAAATAAACATAGATTTTAGGAGTTCACATTCCAAGGGTGTGTAGTATACCTGTGATCTATTAGACATTTGCAAAATTTTACTTTTGAAGTGTTTACCTATCAGTGTAAAATGAAACAGTTCCTTTCTCCATTTTACTAAATAAAACCTTATTTATTTCCTATACATTTAGAACATGAACACTGCATCTTTAGATGAAAGAAGATATTATCTCCCAGTAGCTTAGATTTTTGTTCAGGACAGTAGGCCTTGGAGGAAGGACTCTTGAAGGTTAGAATTGCACTTGAAGTTACATTGTTACCTAGCAAATAAGACTGGTTTGAAATGCTATTATTATTGGCTGGCAAATTTCCCTAATGCTTTTACTAGATAGTTTTAATTAGAGAGTTAAAGTGTTTTTTTCTCTGTTGTTCTTGAAAATACAAGTCTCTTGAGTCATATATATTTAATGGATTATTTTCTTGTAAAATGAAGTGTTCAAAATCTTCATAGAATTATGTGTAAATCAGTTAGAGACTGTATATATTAGACACCGCACAGTACTAGGTAGAGTGGAGCTGTTCTATCTTCAAACCTAAACTAAGATATAAACAAATGTTGTTTGTATGAAAGGCAAGTCCTGAATCCTTTTGATACGTCTGAGTGGCAAACCTGCCACCTTCTGAGCGAGGACTGGT
Source organism: Antrostomus carolinensis (assembly GCF_000700745.2). NCBI lineage: Eukaryota > Metazoa > Chordata > Aves > Caprimulgiformes > Caprimulgidae > Antrostomus > Antrostomus carolinensis. The sequence goes on from NW_010312442.1 coordinate 22,588, forward strand.
GAGAAAAGAGCTCTACTCCGTTGGGGGGGAAGCTTGGCACCCTGGCCTCTCTGGGGGATCCCTGTTCTGCAAGGCAGCAGGTGTGATGAGTTGTTGAGATGTCAATGGTACTTCAGTCTGCATGGCTATGGCCATCCGCTAGTGCACCACGAATTAGAAAGCTGAGGCTTGTGAATGTGAAAAGTTTTTCTTTTCACTTCCTTACATCCATATTACAGGTCTGCCACAAGCTGCCTCATTGTGCTGGGTATCTTAGAAGTTTCACTGACTCTTCCAGTAAAAAATTCATTGATGCTATAAGTAGGAAGGGAAAAAACAGAGAGAAAATACTTTAAAAGATTAAAGTTTTTCTCATATAACTTGATGACTGAAGTTATAACATTTGACATTTTGTGTGTTTTTTCAGTTATGATGTGACTGTCCAAGTATTATTTGTTTATTAATGGGCTCTTTCACAGGGAAGATAAACTATAGTTAATAAATATGTTACCAAGGTTCAAGCAAGTTTATGTGTTTGGCCATTTCAGATATCCAATAAGAACAAAATGTTTTCTTTGTTTTGGTATGAAATCGTTGGCTAAATACAACATCACATGGTAAGCCATGCTATGTGTTGACATAAGGCCAAGCCAGCAGTCCTGATACCATTTTCACAGTTGAAACCATTTATAGTTTGTTCTCAGATCCAGTCAACAGAGACCTTGAACTGAATCCATCCACTGGGACAATAGAAAGCCCTTCCAATAAAAAACCCTTAGCAATATATAAGAAAATATTATCATATTAAATTCAGTAAGTTTGATATATATCTGTAAGACCTTAATGACAAATAAGTATCAGAAGCACCCTCCTTCCAACCCTTGTTGTAAGACAATTCTAGAACTAGGAAGCACAAGTGTGAAGTGGTAACACATGGAGAAACGCTTCAACCAAAGAGAGACATGGCAATGGTAGAACACATTCTGAACAGTAAGGGTACCAGTGGTGCCTGTCCAGTCATTCTTTAGCGCTGAATCTGTCAAAAGAAAAGGCAATACAAAACTAAATAAAAAATGTATCATAAAATTGTATCTAATGTTTTTGAACTCCAAAGCAGAAGCAGTCTCTGTATTTTGCATTTGCAGGTTTGTCTGCAAGAGCAAGACCCTTTAAAACCAGAAATGGCATCTGAAATCATGGCCAGTGTAGCAGTGGGTTATGCTGTGTTCTTGTTCTAGGGTGAGACACTGGAACTGATGTCTCTCTATTTATTTGTTCAAGTTGAATTGCTTTAATGAAATCAAGAATATTTGTGAATTATAATTAATGACTGCATGGAGCATGATCCATTTCAGACATAATACAAAGGAACAAATGGAATTTAGCACAAAAGTCTGACCTTCATATTTGACAGAGAAAAAAAGAAACAATATGGACTTTATGTCGTTTGAGGCAGGATCATCTTTTTTCTCTGTTATATAGCACAACAAAGTACCAGTCTAATTAATTAGTTTCCTAGGCACTAAAGAATTAAAAATAATAAACTTGATGGATGAAACCATGTGTCTACCCAGAATCAAGGAACGTATCATCCATGGACTTTGTTTTTCAGAATTTCCATCCTCATACCAAAATTTATAAATATAAATGCTAGCAACACAAGCTGTTTCTTGACTGCTGGTATCAGGAAGCAGCATTCTGGGGTGCTGAGCGAAGTGGCTCTTACTGGGGTTGCCCATGAGAGTGGTGCTACTCTGCTGCAGGCACCCATTTGCGTTTCATTTTACCACACATGCACCTGCATTTGAATCTGTTTTCAGAAGAGTATTTATAACTCCCTCATACCCTCATCTCAGGAGCTCAACTGCCTGTCAACATTGAAAAAATGTCTCATTTTTCCTGCTCATCACTTCACATTTTCATGGTACTACCTTGCTCTTAGTAACGTCAGTTGATGTAGTAAGCATTTTCCCTCTCTTCTTTCCATGAGGTGAAACACTCAGCACCTTTTCCATGGAAATCTTTATGATTTAAATTTTATTTAATGCTTTAGTAATGTCACTTTATTTCTCTTTTTAAGAGGAAATAACAGCTGTTTAAAAAACTCAGAACTAATAATACTTCCTTTTCAGATCAGGAATTTTGGTTTAGAGTCTGTCTCTCTGTAGCAAATTGGAGACTGATGTGACACATTAGAGACATTAGCTACTTTTCAGATTAGCGCTGTCTAGTGAAATAGGCATTAGTCCCTTTTGTACTTAACAAAGAAGTAATTTAGAAAGAGTAAATTAGTTGCTCACAGCTATGAGTGAGTAAATAATATTAAAAGATTGTAGCACTATGTTCAGTTCATTTCTTCATCCTTTTGGCTATAATGAACTATTTTAGTACCTTTATGTAGTCTGCCTATTACACCAAAATGTAATTTACTCCTCCAATGTTCTAGGTATTTTGTTTTTCATTTCATCCTCTGTAACAATTCTTTCTGTTACTTCAGTACTTCTGACTTTGCTAAAATGAATTTTTCGTTTTGTGTTGACTGTTTTTTATCATAAAGCCAGTAACGGTGCATATTTTTAGGATGCTAAAGGGTCCAATTTACTGTAATTGAAGACAAATTTTTCATAAAATTATCAAGTGCCATTTTAAATAAGTTAGATTTTATTTTGCCACTAGTTCTCCTATTTGCAAGACTTTCCCAATACTTTACTCCCCTGATGGTTGGAGACATTCTTTAATTTCCTGTTTAAATGTATTTTTTATTACCTTGCATACATTTATTGTTGTGCAGAAAGTGTTGAAGGTACTCCTAAAACACAGTAATCTACGTCCTGATGGTTGGGGAACATTCTTATGAGATATGAAATATGAATGCCTGTGCCTTAAGCAGAGGAAGATTTCATTAATGTAAAAGACTGTCAGATGACATATGAAACCAATGGGAATGATCGGTTTTTTTTCTCCTCTTCTGTCTAATCATAGCTTAGACTATACTGTTTTTATATCACAACCCATTAAGCCTGTTGAAAGCTCAAAGCTTTGATATGACACACATGGAAGCTGAAGTTCACTGCATGAGTTTGCCTTTCTGAATGCTTTGCTTTAAGTGTGTGAATGATTATGTTGTTTCTTTGGTTGCTACCGCTGCGTTCTTTAAAAGACGTATTCCATACATGGTCTTTTTTGTTTTTTGTTTTTCATTTTTTTAATAGGAGTTAGCTTAAATGTTTTGCCCTGACATTTTGAATCTATGAGACTGAGGGTAGCTCAGAAACAAAAAGATTTGATTTGGCATGCTGTATATCATGTGCTTAAGACCAAAGTTTGGATTCGTGATATAGCTATCCACAAAATTTAAGGATCGAAATAGACCCATTTTCAAAACCAAATAATAATGAAAATATGGCTTTGTGAATAAAACTCATTCCATATTTACAATCTGAGGAAGAGGTTTTTGATTTTGTATTGATTTTATACCAGAATGACTCTGCTCATTTCAGAGCAATTACTCTGGTTTTAGTATTAGGTACATAAAATGTACCTAATACTAAAATGAAGCCTTTAATATAGGTCCTGCTGCTGTCTCAGAAAATGTTGCTGACTGAAAGTCGCATAACTTTTGTTTTGATGTTTCCAAGGAAACACAGCTTGCTTTCACTGCCAGTTGGTTTCACTCTGTGTGGAAGATACGTATTTTTTCTCATTGTGAAGCCCTCTAAATTGCTTTAAAATTTCCTTCTGTGATGACTGCATATTTCACTCCGCATCTGCAGTGTCTTTGCATTCAATTTAACCACGCTTTCACTCGAATCTTGATTTACCCATGTATCAGGCACCACACAGATTCAGCTGTCTTCCAGTCATAGTATATTGTAGCTCATTTTACATTTCAGATTTTTGTTACTTCCCTCCCCCACTCCCCCCCCCACCAATGATTCCATCACTCAGGCTCTTTTGCTCCTACATGCTTTTACAAAATGGTTCCTATGGTGACACTGCTAAGTATCTTTCTGTGTGCCTTGGATTGCCCTCTGTCATCTTTCCCTTCAGAAGAAAAGGTGGTATAGTGACATCCCATCCACACTGTTTTTATAATGAGGCTAAAACATTTTTTTTGGTATATATTTGTTTTACACATCATTTTCAGTACATTTTACTTGTAGAGGTTCTTAATTAAATGGCAGTACGCATGAATTAAAAAAGGGTAACATTTTTAAAATGGGTACGCCATTTTTAAAAAGGGTAACAAGGAAG
>NW_010312443.1:0-17313 GCF_000700745.2 Antrostomus carolinensis
CAAATGGATGGAGCCGGGCTCTTTTCAGTAGCATTCAGTGATAGGACAAGGGGCAATGGGCAAAAACTGGAACACCAGAAGTTCCACACAAACTTAAGGAAAAACTTCTTTACTGTGAGGGTGTCAGAGCACTGGGACAGGCTGCCCAGAGAGGCTGTGGAGTCTCCTTCTCTGGAGATGTTCAAAACCCACCTGGACGTTTTCCTGTGCAGCCTGGGGTAGGGAACCTGCTTTGGCAGGGGGGCTGGAGTAGATGATCTCCAGAGGTCCCTTCCAACCCCTACCATTCTGTGATTCTGTGAAGAGTAGAAGTGCCTTAATTTAGACTATGTTCACCTGGTATTTTATGACAGACCTATACAATTAAGCCTATTTCAGAAACAGAACAGGTAAACTGAAAAAGAGACACTCCTGAAGCGCAGATATTCATTAAATTAAACATCCATTTTAGAAAAGGCATGAGATCTCATTTTTACGAATCAGCTCATTAGAGCTGACATTTACAATGTCTGATTTACCACAGCTGAGTCCCTGCACATGTGTACCTACAAAGAAAGAGGAGTGTAACTGTAAGGCCACTTCATTACTTAGTGAAATATACAGCAACTCATAGATTTCATTTTCTACAGCTCTTTCTGATAATCAGCTACTAAAACGTGCACCAGCACCAGATTATTTCACATCTACTCAGCTGGCTTTAGGCATGGGTCACCCACTGGAAGTAATTCAAGAAAGCTTTTGCATGCATTGTGGGCATCAAGGGACACTACCAGGAGGTATTGTATCACTGGATGCTAGGCAGGGTTTCAACAGGATTGAGTGGGATTTATTACAGCATGAGCCAAATCCTTCTTAGTTTTCTCATGCAAAACACCCATTGAAGCTAGCCAGAGTGCAACTGAGGACACGTTATGTCTCTGATTCTTTATTACTCACCTGTACCAATACTACAGCAACCCACAGCACAAAGTTTATGGGACCAGAATGGTTCTTTCTGGGCAGGGAAAGGAATATCTTACAGGATAGCTTGTTTTAACAACAAAGCAGGTACAGAGGCAAGTCTGAAAAAGACTAAAAGTCATGCTGGACTTGTGGCAAGATCCACAGCTTTTTAGACAAAGTATTTATATGCTAGAAACACTCAGCACAGGCTGCTTTGAATCATATTTAACTCATCCTACGTACTTTTAAAAGAAGAATGAAAACTGACTTTGGCAGGGTTTATGACTTCCAGTAAAAATCCAAAGAAATCCTAGCACACTTAAAGAAACAGTTTGCATAAGTTTACCTTATCTGATCTAGCTGTGATAACGGGGCAAGCTATAATGATGGCCATGAGTACCTCCCATCATACGTTCTCACAGGCCCGGCTGCCTAACTAGCTTGATGGTCTCAGTAGACATCTGGCAAGAGGACCGTGTCCTGGAGAAAGAAGGGCCCATTATTGTTCTCCATCAGGTAGCACGAAGCTTCTCTCTATCTTTAGATGATCTATCTTCTATCCAAGTGGAGATAACCCAACCTCAGTGTGCTTGAAACCACACTGGGGAAGTGAAGTTCCAAGCATTCAACGGTACCTGCAGAAGACTTGTCAGGCTTCCTGTCTTATCTGCCTCTGATACCTTGGCACAGTTTCATGTGGGCTCTCTGCTTTCACATAAAAACATAACTTTTCCTGTTAACTGCTTGCACTGCTTTCATGCTTAATGACCTCCTTGTTTAGATGGAGGGAAATATATCTATTAAAAAAAAATAAATATATATTTTCATTGCCATTTTCAGATATATTATATATTTTCTAAGTATATGCCTCTTTACAGTAAAAACTGTACATGCTCCCTGTCACCAAATGTGTTAACTTTGAATGCACTCTGGAGGGATTTTAGCAGACTGCCTCAAAAGCACATCAATACAAATAAGTTAAACTAAGCAGACAACTGTCCACACTCAGTGACAAAAGTGACTCTAATTTCAGCAAGGTATTTGCCATTATCCTTTCAATTAAGATACAAAAAATTCATCAGCCTTTTGCAAGCTCCATCTTTTTCAGAACAACTCTTTATGAATCAGTTTTGTAAATACTAACACTAAAAACCCCACTGACAGAGACTGTTTTAACAATGTACTTTGCTACTGATGCTGTTCACGAATCTTCTTAAAGAAGACTCAACACTGACTCCAGTGGAACCACAGAAAACGAACGCTGCCAAATTGATGAGACAGCAGAATAGATATAGATGAAAATTTCTTCCTTTACCAGACTCAGAAAACTCTTGACTGCATGGAGTTGTATACATAAAAGTGTTCCTTTTTGTTTCAGACATTATTATTTCATCTTTTCTGTTGCATTTCTTAGCAGAAATTGCAAAGCTGAAGATACAGCAACTTATCTTACCATTAACCAAACACGGTTTTGATTCCTATAATGAATGCATGCAGACAGCTAAAACAAGTTCCTTCTAAACGATTCAGCACTCACCTGGTTCACAGAAGGAGAAAAGGTACCCAGGTGCACTTCACAAAATTTAGATATAAATGACGCATTCAGCCTAAGTCTTTGAACAGATATCACATTAGGGGCAAGGGCACTACTCTTCATAATACATACATTATTATTCAACAAAATCTCATTCATCTTATTAAAAATTACTTATAGACTCCTGAAATCCTTCACATGTCTCTTCAAACAGAAACAAAGAATTTAGGGGAATATTTTAAGTTACCAAAAGATGCAAATCCTTTCAGTCTTCTAACCCAGACTTTGCTTCAGTTTACTTCTGCAGTCCCTGCAGGATGCTCTGATGTTCAGAGGTCCATGAGGAGACTGACTGAGCAAAGCAACTACACTTTCCTTTTCACAAAGATCACAGAAAGCCACCCAGGCCTGGAAAGGCCACTGAGTTCTCACTCCATCAGAGCTGAGGAAGGAAAAAGGAGTGGGAGACCAAGAATCCTGACCAGGAGATAAATTTGTTCCTAAAGCCACTCCAGTAAGTCTGGCTTTCAGTTCTGCTGCTCAGCAGCTCCCAGAAAGAATTAAAATGCACGTTAATGGGAAAAAAACAAACAAACAAAAAACCCAACCCCAAACAAACAAAAATAGCCAAACCACAACAGGAAAAATCTCAGTGACCTCCTTCAGCAAAGTTCCTCCTCAAGATGCAAGGAACTCCGCTGGCACAGAAACAGAATTTAATTCTTCCTGCCCCACCAGTCTTGACTCAAGGCCACTTGCTTTCACAGTTCCAGCGCTTGCAGTAGTTCACAAGCTGTGCCATGCACTTTGAAGAGTGAAAAGCCATGACTGCAGCATGCCAAAGCCTAAACTGTGACAGGTGTTTTCATTTCTGAAACTCTACACAGCGTGCCTTGGATTGTTTGGTGCTTTCTTAGGGAGACTCAGCCTCTGCAGGTGCAGGGATGCCTGTGTGCACAGTTTAAACTCTGGGACCCACAGATGCATCCTGAGAATGTTTAGTACCAGTACAACGCTAACCGTAACTATCATGCAGGTATATGCTCTCTGCAGGATAAAAGGCTAGAAGAAAGCCCATGTTTAGATTGGACATCAGAGACAAGATCATAGCTGGAAGGTAGAAAACACATAAAATAGTTCCAGATAAGGCATATGTACAGATTAAAAATTAAACATCATTGAGAAAAAAACCCGCCTCTAACCCCACCCACAGCCATACATGCCTACACATAACTGCAAACCCCAAGAGGACTATGTGGTCTGTGTTCTGCTGCCCCACCAGCATGACCAGTCCCAGAGCCACTGTCTCATGTCTGTCCTCCCCAGGGAAGTACCAAATGTGGAGGCACGCTCCTCTTTCTTCATCCACCATTTAATATTGCTCTTGATGACTGGCTGTCACAGAAATAAAGTTCAATGATTTTTTGGAAGCTAGTCCTCCTCCTGTGTCTAAGAATTTCAGCCAGTTATCTTCACCTAACTGTTCAGAGGTGGAATAATTAGGAAACAAAAATCACCACTGCTACTGTTGTATGTTTGTTGAGACCACCCTAAAGAGCTAAAAAGTCACAGCTGCTTTAGTGAAAATGCTATGAATACACTGTCCAGCAGCTATTATCCTCTCCAGTAAATGCTGAGCCCATGGACAGTAATGTCTATAGTCATGTTTTGCCAGCATTTCCATTACAATTCTGTGTTTTAATGAAGAAGTAACAAGATTAAAGTATACTTTGGCTGTTAGACCTTCAAGTTCTATTACAGTATATTTTATTTACATTATAAATGTGAAAGTCACAATTTTCCTTTAAAAAAGGACAAAGATAAATTAATTTACTTTTGAAATAAAAACTGCACCAAAATAATTGTTTCAAATCCTCAAACTTATTTCTCTACTCTTTTTAAAAATTGTATTTGTGCCATTAAAAGGAAAACTTAATGTATTACTGTAACGTAGGGATTCATAGAACTCAAGAGAACTATGTACATCTCAGAAAAGGGCAGCTAGTCTCTGTCCATAACATAATAATATGCCCTAAACCCAATTATTTTCTCTCTCTGAAAAGTATTTAAGGACGTCACCTCCACAGGGCCCAACCCAGTGCCACTGAAAGCACAACGATGCACACTGTAGTCAGTGAGAAATCTTCCATTCACTTTAGGCTTGAAAACCTTGCCTAGGATCAAAAACCCAACTACAAAAGGCATCAGGATGTTGAAAAGAAGCCTCCATACATATTTTAGAACTATCAACGTTCATCACTTCCTGAGCACTGCCCAAAACTTCACAAAAACCTAACAATATTCAAATCTGAGGAGAACCTGCAAGCTTTAAATGCAATGAATGAAGGTGGTGAAAGGGAAAGGTTTGGGGACTCGGGGGTATTCATCCCACATGTGTTTAATCACATACTGCAGTTACTGGTGGAAGTTACTACTTGCAAACAGCATCCTGGAATTTTCTCCTCAGGTTACCGAAGAGGAACCCAGAGAGCAGACAAGCTGAGACAGCCTGAGACAGCCAAAACAAGGTGAGACATTTCATCCTTAGATTCAGACTGCTGTACACCAGATGCCTGATTTTAATCATTGGCCGCGTGTCTGAGTAAGCAGAAACTACAGCAGAGATAAGACTTGGACCTTCAAACCTTGTATCAGAAAGCACATATAATCACCTCACTGACATGAGAATGGTTGTCTGAATTGCTCCTAGTTTGTCTTCTATGGGATGGCAGAACTAAAAAGGATAGTATCTTCAAGGACACATGTACAATAAATATTGCTGCACAATATCCCTAGCCAAGGAATGTCATTACTGCGTCCTGGAATAAAACATGACAGACCTATGTTATCTTTTCCAGGGTGCCAGTCCCAACCTAACACATCCCAGAACTTAAAGACTCACAGCCTCCAACTCACGATACATCCAGAACACATATTTCTTCCCCAGTACTTTTTCTTATAGGTAAGTTGGTGATGCCACATTCTCCTTGCGATAGCGGATGACACCCATCACACTGGAATGCACTGGAATGCAGCTCTCATGGTAACATGCTTTCATCCAAATTAAAGCAAGAAAATTCTACAAAAGCAGAGGTTTAATACACACATCTAATATATACATCCATCTAATGGGGAAAAAAAAATATGGTGAACTAGTCTGTAGTAAATTAACTGCTTTATCTTTGACTTCAAGATCTTTTTATGTTACATTTCTTTCTTCTATTTTTGTCTACCTGTACAGCATATGCCCTCATTTAAGTCCCATGTACAGCACATGTCCCAGTAAATCATCGCAATGCAGTTCAGAACGGTGGCACAGACTATGTGATTTGAGCAAGGAATACGTCCCTAAGCTCTGCATACACTTTTAAAGTGATGAAAAATACCCGATGAATAAATAAAACTGAAATGTGCCTTTTGAAAGTCAGTGCAAAGCAAGCTTAGAGAGAAGAGTAATTTCTTCTTATTTATGCTATGGTACCGATTTTAAGGAGTATTGTACAACAACACATAATCATCAGGCCAGCAATTCTGCTGGGAAGTGGTTTTTAAATGGCAGTTTTGGTTGCCTGTATGAGAAACAGACAATGAAACAGAAACAGGTATTTTTAAGAAGGGCTTTGGAAAATGCCTCTCTATGCTCATACAAATCTTCACTGAAACAGTTACGTTTAAGGAGTCCCTGCAGCTGCCTAGGTTCTCCTCATCATTTGTGGAGAGGTGGTGGTAAACACCACTAGTGACAACAACATCATTTGCTAGTGCTAACCAACTATGACTAAATTCAAAATATTGTTGAATCAAGATCTTCTGGCTAAGCAACAGGACAAAAGCCTTAATAAATTATATTTGCTTCATTTTCTGGAGCTAAGGTCAAGAATGCTGAAGCTTCAGGGTTTTTTGAAGGGTGGAATTGGGCTAAACTGATTAAAAGACCAACTCACAGATTTAGACATTTGTTTAGTAACTATGTGGTAATGTATCAAAGCCAATCTGTTGCAATTGCCTTTTATGTTTATTTCTAGAAAAAAAAAATCTATCAAAGTACTCAAATCGAAAACTATAATCATGCACATTGAAAACTTTTGAATGTATGACTAGCAGGAAAGGGGAAAGTGGTATTTTCCCCATTTTTAATGCTCCATTAAAAAAGCTTAATTTACATTTCTGGATTTTTAGAAAGCCAGTGGTATTAGTTTGTTTTTTCCCCCCTTGTATATCACAGACCACACTCAGCTGCCAGGTTTATGAGGTATTTGCAGTTGTAACTCAACAGAAAAACCCTCTGTTAGAAATAGAGAACAAATAATGGGGATTTACAAAGCTGTAATTATCCTGAGAGGGTTTATGCATAAGGATGTATTAAAAGAAATACTATATGCAAAATAATTTTTTTAAGAAATCCTCCGAGCATTATCACCATTTATGCTAAAGACTCTTTTATAACGTTACCATAAAAGGGATTTTAAATGCATGTCATCCCTAAAGGATGCCTGCAGTCTCTTCCAAGCTCTCCTATGTAGGCTGAAGTTGGTAGCATATACCTGTTTCACAGTGAGCAAATGATGATAAATGAGCAGAGCAAACTTGGAGCCAAAAGCCATAAACCACACGAGAGGTAGGTGATGTACTCCAGCAACCAGCCAAAGCATGTCAGCTGCTGCAAGTCTTGGCAGTGAAACGGGAGCAGAGACCAAGAGGTGGTGCCTGCAGTGCCCACCAGCCCCTGCCAAGCAGCTGCATGGCTGCACAGGGAGCACGAGCAGAAAAACCAACCGCTGAGCCCACTCCGGCTGCAGACCAGGCTCCGTGCCCACACTAAGAGCCACCGGCACGTGAAGGACAATTCATCCACTGAGTAGCACATCGCCGAGGACAAAGACCACATGCTTGTGTTTGAGCTGGTCCGACTGCTCAAGAAAGCCACCTGGACGCACAGGAGTGGGATGCCCCGACCCATGGTGGATGCAGCCATTATTTTGGATCTCCAGTTTCACCAGCAGCACTCCCTGTGCACCAGAGACCTGTGGCTGGCTGCACAGCACTCCCCAGGGGACCCACACCAGCCACAGCTGTGCCTGAGGATGCTCTGCAGCAAACCGCCAGCCAGTGTGCCCCAAGACTACAGAAATGCAAGATCAACAGTTGACTTCAGCACACCTCTGTCTGAACTAACGAGGATGTTAAGGGTCACTTTGATATATTCCATGAGCACAATCTAGCTGAGAAGTTATTTTACAATATGGTGCACCTTCTTTTTTTAGTTATCAATGGCTACCACAATTTCTGTTCTTGTCTGGATGTCCTGCAGGAGGGGAGGTGGTAGTACTTGGCAAATACCAGTAGGATCACACCTTGCATCTGCACTGTGCTGACTAGGATGAAGTGGAAGGGGCTCAGCACATCCATCAGGAAGATGTCTATATCTGCTCACAATAAAACACTGAGCTGGGAATCACAAAGTCAAAACACTTTGTATAAAGTTATCCTGAGATCCTTTTGATCCTGCTGGCTTACTGTTAAACTAACATGGGAGAATCTGTTAGTTAAGAAACTATAGTAAATAAAACTGGAATTACTTTCCCAAACCTCTTCTCTAACACCAGTGACTCATTATCATAGTTTAAATATTGTAAATAATTAATTATCGGTGGGCAGTAGCATGCAGAGTTACATACTGGATTTTTAAGGTTACCCTTCAACACACCAGGACAGTTACTAGTGCTGTATATGCCAAAAATACTTTATTATTAATTGCTTTGATGGAGACAAGCACTACAACTAATAAGATGGTCAAGAGAAATCCAGATCCAATGCAACAGATGTCAATACTCTGAGTAATAAGTCTCCCATGTAGAATTGTTTTTTTAATATATTAATCATAACATTTTGACAGGCCTGTGCAACTTGCTCTAGGTGAACCTGCTTTGGCAGGGGGGTTGGACTAGATGATCTCCAGAGGTCCCTTCCAACCACTACCTCTCTGTGACTCTGTGACTTTTGGCATCCTGGATCCTTCTGGATCCCTGAACCAGACAGGGCTGCAGGAAGGCAACGCGACAGGAATGCGCGGGGAGAAACCAAGCAGTATGGGGCACATGCAGCAAACCCACGGCACAAAGGGGCTGAGTGGTCCTCATTCCACAGGAGGGAGGAATGGGTAGCATCACCTCCACCATCCTTCCAAGTCACAGTAGAGCTGGTGGCAAAAGGAGATGCTCAAACCCTGCTGGTAGAGGAGAGGGGCAGAAAAGCAATCTGGAGAAAATACGGGGAGAGGCAGAGGTTCATAGTCTTCCAGTCTTATCACTCTGAAGTGTGATTCCATGCCCATAGGCAATATTTGACACATAATATTTTTTCTCGAATTTGTCCAGAAAAGGCTTTTGTACTTGTTTTGCTTCCTGCTTGTAAGGAAGGAATGAATTATCTTCTGCAAATGCATCAGAAGAACAATATGACAAAGCAACTGAATATTGCAGCTGAGCTACAATGGAGCAGAACTCCGCATTTTTCATTTTGCAAACCAAAAGAGCTTTTTTTCCATACAATATTTCAACATGTTTGGGTTTTTTTATTCCAGGATCAATCTGTGACTTTTGTATTTGGGATTGGTCATAAGGACTATGTAATGGAAAAGCTCTATAACTTATCTGAATCATTATTTTATTTTGTTCTCCCATTCCAATTGTTCGTTGTTAATTAGATCCAGCCATAACATCTCATTGTGCAAAAGGCATACTCTGTTTTAATCAAAATCTTGGACCGCATTTTGGATGGCATCTCAACAACTTGGACAGCATATTCTGTGGTTTCCTCACCAATGAAGAATCAAAATGATTAACTATGAAAATGTCTTCCACCAAATGCTGACAGTTATTGTCAGTTTATTTTGATGAACATCTGTGTGTTTCATGGAACCACTTCAGATTTCTTTGTGTTTTTAACCCGGTTTCTTCACTCAAAACAATAATGAACTGTAAACCTGTCCCATAGGATGCACCCTTGGTAGACTCCTAAATAATTTTTTAATTTCTCGTTTTATGCTACGCTGAAAGTGATGGTGTAAACACAAGAGATGACTGTGATAGTCTTACCTATTTGAAATCAGACCTTTTTATTTATGATGTTCAAATGATTTTCCCAATTGTTTTAGCAGTGAAGAGAAACAGACAGTGTTGGGGAATGAAACACACCAACAAGCTCATCCTTAGGGACTTTCTTCGTAGATGTATTGTGGTGACAAAGTACTGATTCAGGTTATCCTCACAGGTATTTACTGATGACAAAAATCTGAAAAATGTCTCCTTGGCAGGAACGAAGACAGTGCTCTGCTTTTTCCTACTGATATATACACTGTCATTCAGTGGCACTTTTGATTTTGGTGCTGCTGTTTTGAGAACCTTTGCTAGGTTTCACCTTTTGCTCCGTAAGATTTACCCATTACTTTTATGTCAGCAACTTCTTTCCTGCTGCTCCCCGCCCCAGCTACAGCCCCAAGGAATCACAGACTGACAAACTCATGTTTGCTGCTGCCTCATCACCTGTTTGTAGCAGCTCCATCACCAACTAAAAGCAAAAAAAGCCACTAAATCAGTCAGTGTTGTAAGGACTGTAAAGAGAAAAGTACAGAGGATGCTGTTATCCAGCTAGAATTGTCTGGAGTTTAGGAAACTAAGATGATAATACCTTATAGCTGTGCAACTACACCATCTGCCTGACTGTAGTAAACAAATTAGCAAAATCTAACATGCTGTCTAGCCAGCAGTTACTCCTACTTGCCTTTCCTTTGCAAGAATACAGGCAAGAACACAATTGCTTCATAATAAATTACATTATATCATAAATTATACTATCACATCACATCACATTGTATTATGTAATTACAGACAGATAAATTAATTATTTTTTTTAAATAAAAATTAGTTTGCTTTTAATCTTCTAACTTTTTCAAATTATGAAAAGCTTTCAATCACAGCCTGAACGGAAATCTAATGAACTGTATTTGCACACAGGAGTGGTGATACTGGATGCCTGGGCATTTTGCTGACAAACTGAAATGTCTTTAATGGAACCTTGTTTCCAGTAAGAACTGAATACCATCTTTCACATGTTTTAGGTTACGCACTCTAAAATGGCCTTCTGCCAAATCATGACTCACTTGTGAAAGTTTAAGATCCCGTATCTAGTATCAAACAGCAAAAAATAAATTCCTTAACTATTATCAGAGTAGTGCTATAATTTGGAGAAAATGAAAAGCCCACTTTGGTTGGTTTCTTTCCTACAACAAAACAAAACACCACAGCAAAGATTGTCAACTGACAAGTTAAAAACCAAAACAAAACAAAACAAAACTCTGCACAAAAATAAGCCTCTTATTAAATGCGGGGGGGGCATAATGTTTTAGACTTCTCACAAATTAAACAACTTCTGCCTGTATTCTAGAAGAAAAATCAAAACAGTGGTTACAAAAGCTTGTCTGCTTTTTTGACATGGGGGTATGTATGCCACATCAGCCCTTTTCAAGCACTACGCCTCTAAGAGTTTAAACCAAACATAGCGTATTTCTGCCACTGAATATAGATCCTAAGGGTCAAAATCCCCCAAAATTTACCCAGCAAAACTATCATAAGTAGCAGTTTGCCCACACAAGGCTTGAAGAGTTGACATTTCAAAACTCTTAAATTCTGCTTTGCCCTGAGTTTCTGTACAATTGCTTCCGTTGTACAGCACAAATCCAGCATCCATGTGAAAAAACCACTGAAAAGCAGAGAACGGTGGGAGAGCAGCCCACTTCCTTGTCACACAACTTTTATATTCATAATTCCTAACAAGTTCCGTAAAGTGACTGACAGACATGGAGTTTCCGGAAAAAAAAATTCAGCATAGCTGAAATTGTGTTGGTTTAACGCTACAGCACAGAAGACAGCAGTTCTATATGCCAGCACAGCAGGAAAAAAACTCAGTTGCTTTTAATAGACAAGCATTTAGTGCAACTAGTATAATTGGCAGTGACATTTTCCCCTGTCTATTATGTAAGCCAAAAGCTAAATTTTTACTTTTATATAGTATATTGCCTATCTCCAACACAGTGCCTTATCAGCTTTCTCTCAATTTTTAAGACATTTTAGTAACAAAAAAGGGAGGACTTATCCTGAGATTCCTTCTAAGACTCCTGTTTTCTTCCATTCTGTGTTTATGTTGCTACACAGACATTCAGACAGGCTTCAATAGGAACTGTTGTTTAATGAGCATGGCTCATACTCTAGGTCTGACATCCCTCTGAGGAGTTTAACTCTTCACAGAAAATAATTTAAAAGGTAAAGAAAAATCCAGGAAATTCTACAAAGGAAAACTGGGATTTCAAAAACCAAGGTCAGTCAATCAATTTTACCAGTGTCATTTTCTAAAATCTCTTTGTCTAAATTTCAGGAAAAAAGTTAAAGCAAGGAAATGGGTAGAGACATCATCATTTCTTATAACCCAAGCATCATACAGAATGTGAGAATATCTACCTTCGTGGCAGCAATTATCCTTGAAAATATTTTCAAAATGGCATTCAGCAGCAGACTTAGGGAGATTAGGAACTGCTCACAGATAGAGCAAAACAAATAATGACAGACCTGCTCTGGTAAAACATCCGAGATACCTAAATTAATAGTTCATTCTTTCCCAGTCTTTCTGTCCATCTATCTATTGTTATTCACCTCAGTGCTGCCACTGGGTAAAGCTGCTATCTTAACCCTAACCCACTCATGATGGCCAGCTCTGACAGACTGACTTCTTTTTAATATATTTGGATGGACAAATAAAGCTCCCTAAGTGCCAACAAGTCTGCATACTTAGGATTCAGTACTCAAAGAAGTGAGTGATTAAAATCTAGTGATTTTGCAAGACAAGTTCATAAGGGCTATAAATACAGCACGTAGCATCAAAAGACCTCAGCAGCCAGACAGCTGAGTACCAGAAGGAGATGCAAGGCGTAAAAGAAATCAAACCTTCAAAAACAACGTACCAAACTGATTAGGCAACACTGGAAGAATGAGTCTTACAGGAGACACTTTATTGTGTATATATGCCAAACATGTTTATGATTTCTCTTAAAAGACCTATCCTTGCATTATCCTGATAGTAACAGATAGTTCATGTCACGCCTGCCTTCCCACACTGTGTATCCCACAATAAACAACACTGCCTGCATTAGACAGAATGTCCCTTCCAGGTTCACATCACCTCCTGAAAGGGTACTAAAAATGTCCTACTCTGACGCTTTCAGAGCCAGATCATGAGCAGAAATCTCTGCCTTTCCCAATCTGAGGCATGAGCACAGAGCTGATCGGCACTGACAGCGCTGCAGAGCTTGCCGGACCACCTACGGGTGCAAGAGAGATGCTGACCACTCGCCCAGCTCTGCAGACCATGATGCAACCTGGAAATCTCCCCCTCTCCTAAAGAACTGCACATTTGCTGAACCACACTGCTGACACTACCACATGCAGCTGATGGAAAGCTGCCTCTCCGTGAAGCCTTGGAAGACAGTGGCAGCTGCTGTGCTAGCTCACAGAGCAGCCCACGGTGCCTCACCTAAGCAGTACCAATGCCCAGCTCTCCCCTAACACAAAATCTTCCCGGAGGCAGAGCAGAGCACACAAGTGCACCTGTGAGCTCCCCAACGGCAGGACCAGAAGACAGTCCGGAAAAGCATTACACAAGATGGACCAAAAACCATGAAACCACTAACAAACTCACTCAAGAAATCTCATGATGCTCATGCAAGGAGAAGTAACTGGAATTTCAGATACAAAAAATACCATCTAGCCCTATACCAGACAATGCTCTCTGTCTTCCATCGGGATTGTGCACAGGGGCTGACAAGACTGCCCATGCCCACCAGCTGGAGAGGACTGCGAAACCAGCAACAGCTGATGCTCTGCCCTTCTTCAGAAAATAGAGGCTGAATGAGAGAAGCAATGGGAAAAAACCACCTTAAGCTGTTTCAGTGCAGAGGGAATTCTTTCATCATTACAGCATAAAAAACACGGCGGGGAGGGCGACTGTATTGCTGTTTAGTTTTTTTGGGTTTGTTTTCCTCTTTTATTTCAGACAGGTCTCAAGGTGGTAAGGCTGAGAGCAACCTTGTATTTACCAGGAAGATCCCAGCTGTGGGAAGGTCCTCACATCAGAGTAGATCTGCTAACATTTTTCCCTCTAATTATTTTTGCCCAGTTTTCATTCTCCAGGTCAAAAAGCAAGGAACTTCAAACACTTAACTGGGATATATCCTCCTAAAATGAATTATCCAGGAAAACTGCAATTCGGAATCAATAAAGCCTTGGGTCTTTTCTACAGGGGCTTTGTGAGTCCTACAAGCAGAGGAGAGTTTGTCATTTTTCAGGCAGCAGAAAGGGAAGCGCTTTCCATCAGGTGATTTGGAAATTCTTGGTCAAAGGTTAACTTGGTTTTTAACTTCAAAGTACAGAAAATCTTGGAGGCTGAAAGAATATAGGGGTAAGGGCAGCCCTGAAAGTCTAACTTCAGAGGGATGTTACCAACCTGAAGACAGGTGATGAAGGCATGTAGAGCTGCCTCCTGTATTATACCTTTCCTCACTCTTGGTTTCACAGATAGATCCTAAGAAGTGAAAAGGCAAAGTCCATTTTGGAAAATGTAAAATGTAATCAGATTTTTCTGGCTGGCAGCACTGAAGGAGGAAAGGAAGTTTCACTAATTAAGATCCAAACTTCTGCTTCAACTTCTGTTTTTCACGATGTTACTAGATACTTAAAAATATGGTACTCATTCACTGCAGGGTGCAGCAGCCGCAGGGCAGTGAGTAATGGTTTTACTCTTGCTTCAGTACAGTGCAGCAGCACGTTGGACTGGAAAATGAACCTCTATTTCCTATCTATTTTTATAATCAGTTTATCTATCATCTGCTTAATTCTTATCCTCATATGCATGATAGAAACAAAGCATTTAAGTCTCAGTACTGTGCTGAAACCCATTCACAACGCTGCCACTGACTCAGACAGCTAACCAGTGACACTGACTTGTAACCGAGGACAGCGTTTGGCCCCAAACAGTACGGCTGTAGTCTATATGAAAAATTCATGAGATACATGATTCAAAACCTGCAATATTGTTTTAAGGAAAGTAAGTGGTAATAAAGTATATTTTCTCCTTGTAATAGAAATAGGACAGGATTAATTTATTTTATTACTTTTTTTTATTACTTGTTTTTAGTAATTGAAAAAGTATAAAATAACAACCAACCATAGTAGTAAGATATCAGATATAAAACAGAAATCTACAGTATTCTATGTCTGAGTATATTTTGCTGCAGCCCTTAAGTCATACATGCCATTGAGTTCTGATTTATTTGCAAGTTTTCCTGTTTCCCTAAACACAAACATTATTTTTTGGTATTTTGTAACTAGCTCTATATTATGAGGTGACATTAGCTGTGGGAGTGACAGCTGGCAGGAGCTTTTGAATTGAAGGGTCTCTCTCTAACTGATACACACAAAGCTCTGTATTAGCGCTCACAAGATGCACTGTTTACTAAAGATGATTACCCATGAGTAAATAATGAGTCATGATATCCTTAAAAAAGCAAACACACAGAGTTAAAGAATAATTTCTAACATGGGCAAACAGACAGCACTGAAAATTGAATCACTTCCATGCAATTTTTCCTAATAAAGTGTTAAAAATGAGAAAAGCTATAGGAAAATATCCATAATGAGATAAAAATGTGTTAGGAGATCTTGGAAAGACTGTATCTCTTTTCATATGTCTGTAAAGCACCATTTACGGACATACAAACAGGTAAATACAATCTTAACCATATGCAGGAACAAACGGAAGGGGGATATTTATTTGGATGATACAAGGCAAACACGCCATGGTAATTTTGTCATTCTAGACAGGTTGTATTGTCATTCTTGTACTCCACTGACAAACACCACAGACCACTGAAAAGCCACCTATAGGCAATCAGGCAGGAAAGCAGCACTGCAAATCTAACACTGTAAATACAACATGCGGGGAAACCTGCTCATTTTTTACTCTGTATTATCAAATTACTTCCTAGCACTTTGAGAATTTACTGCTGGGGAATTCATCTCCAGACAATCACTGACTGTGGTGAAATATTCTCCCCCTCATTACTGCTACTTCCATATGCATATTATTTCTAATGCTACCATATACGTTTCTAAGTTCACTGGTAGGCTCCAAAAGGTCCTCTGGCGAATATGAAGGGACAATGAAGATTACTAAAAATATGCTTATATCATGTCCATGCAAAACACCATTTGTCTCTAAGGTCCTGGCCTACAACAGTTTGCTCCCAGCCATTCTGCACAGCCTCCCAGACACCTGCAAAGCCCATCCACAGTTTTAAAAGAAAAATTAAATAGAAGCTAGCGATCCTTGTGCCATCTCAGCAGCTGAGAATGGTGACTCTGGAGTGACAGCAAGACCATAAACACATTCTACTGTAACTGCACCTTTTCATATAACCTTCTGAAATGTTTACTTGTAAGGACTAAAGCAGAACTATCTGAACCCTAAAATAAAATTTAAAAATAAATAAAATACTTAAGGACAATCAAATTCAGGATGATAAGGAAATATACGAAGACAGGAAAAACCATGCACCTAGCCTGCTTTCTTTGTGAAGTCTGCTGTGTCAGAAAAAGATCGAGACTGAAAGTTGAAATGGATATTGTCCAAATCTTAGGACTGATGTTCCTCACTTGACACACTACATTCTGGAATTCAGGAAGCCAGGATGTATTTGGAAATGTCATGAGGATGAAATAGTCACATTAGGTTCCTTTGGGAAGCTGGGAAGAGCACTGAAATTTTACCATGACACCTCCATTCAAGGCTGGGTGCAGCCACCATGTTTTGGGGAGCACTGCTCAGCTCGGGCACCAAATGACCAAGGGAACATGGCAGTTCTGACATGGAGCCAGGGGTGCTTTTCCCCCTTTCTTCCCCGTGTATTTCTCCTAGCATAGTGGTCTTGAAATGCAATGTATCACGCTTTGACCAATCTATAACCTCCACAGTTCAGGTTTTGTGAGATTATGTGACTTTAAACCACAAGTCTATAAAAAATTGTCTCAACATTTTAAATAGCATTTTTAGAGAAGAACCAGACAGCTAGTGAGATGGCCAACCACACAACCTGTCCTACAAGTTTCTTAAATTACAGACAGTTACACTTCTGAATCAGGGCCACATGTGCATGTAACCTGCAACTCTACGAGGTACTCCTCATTTTTTGGCTGACTGATGATTGTTAAGATCACTGAAAAGGTACCGAGTAGCTTTAGGTGCCAATGATCATAACAGAAAATATGGCACTTCTTCCTCAACAATCCTCAAAACTTAACACACTGCTATAAAGAAAAGGAAAAGGAAGAAAAGATGTGTGCAATCAGAACACTTCAACTACAGTAAGGACCTCTTTAGGGCACTTTAACTCCCAGTCTGATGCTTAAAGGGAAAATTAAATAAAATCTAAAATGTTACACAGCACTTACAAGATTATATATGCCGACATCAGGCAAATACAACAGAATCCTATTTTTCTCTGTTTTGCTTTATATTACTGCAAATGTTTAATTAAGAAAAAATATTACACTAAAAATAGGAAATACTTAAATGTGAGTATTTTCCTTTTTTCTTTTTATGATGTAAATGGTCCATATTCTCAATGTTGTTATACTAGAGTTAAATTAGGTCAAATGCATTCTTTACTGTTCAAAACCAGAACATGTCACAACTATCAAAAATGGTTCGGTCAACACACTGGAGGGACGGGA
>NW_010312444.1:0-6608 GCF_000700745.2 Antrostomus carolinensis
AACACCATATTTACTAATGAACTACAGAATGCAGTATCATAGACGCAGACATTATCGGGAATATTTTAATCTCCGAGTCCTAAATCTTGTCTTGTATTTTAAAATACTGCTATACTATACTATTGCCAGCACCCTGGATTCGAAGTGAAATGTCTAGAACATAACTTAGCCTTATTGAAGCTGTTTGTTTGGGGATTTGGGGATGTTTGGGGGTTTTTTGTTTGTTTATTTTTTCTTATCTTAGATCAAGATCATGGAATATAATCAATTGATTTAATTCTGGTTTCCAGGGAGTTTCACTCATCCTTTTCATAACTCAAATGATGTCATATGTCAGATTACAACACTGACGGGAAATTTTTTTTATCACATTTACTGGAGAATATAGTATTTCTCTGGACTTTTCCACATCTGAAATGAACAAATAAAGATGGTATCCCTTTTCTTATGTGAAATACCCTTTAAAAGAAATTCTAAAATTAATCTTAAACTGACCTGACAAGTGTCTGTATCGTTTGAGGAAATTTAACAGAATGCAAATTGCTGAACAGTACATGGGTTCAGTTAGAAGAACATTTAGAAAATAATTCTGTCACTGAATTAATAGTAATCAATAATCTGAGTACATATAAACAAACTTTCGGAAATAAACAAATCAGCTAGATTTTTAGTGTATCTTACTAGCATTGTCCTAGATATGTTAAAAATCTCTATTTCTTTCTCATAGTGAAAGATAAAACTGAGTCTTTTTTGACACATCAAGCAAACTGCAGACCCAGACTTAGTTGCTCAGAACACAATGGGAATTTTGTTATTTTCTTCTATAGAAGAAGAATCAAGTCTTAGATGTATTAGTATGTAGAAGTAAAGTAACCTGATTAGACTGCCACATTATTAGCAGATTAAGCAATAATAATCCTTTGCGACACAGAATTCTGAACCAAATTATCTTCCTGGCAGATCTGGGCTTGCTGTACAACTTTTACTTCAGCTTCAGGCCTACATTCAGAAACAATGGCACCAGTAGATGAGACCTGTGAAGCCTTGGCTCACCAAACCGCATGCCTTTGCAGTAAGAATCAAAGGAACTTCCGTTAGTTAAGCACCAAAAGACACATTGAAAAATTTTGCTGCACACCCTTTTCTCCCAATCTTTCTTATACATAATGCCTAGTAAGGGAGTTGTATAAGTTTCTGCCCAGCACGGCCTGCTTCTCTTCACCACTACACTGGATCTTACATCAGGCTCTCTTTCGACACATCTCTATCAGACACATCTCCATGCCACGATACAGACACGTACTTCTAGTTCTCTCAACTGCGTAGTACCAGTAAACAACTAAAAGTTATGAGGCTGGAGATTTTCACCTGTACAGAAAAATAGGTACAAAATAAATCTCACTTGCTTACAAATTTGAAAGTATAAAGACTACAACTGCTCCATATTCTTGCAATTACAGCACGTTTCTATAAAAAGTCATTTGTGCAGCAATTTCATGCTTAAAACATCCCACAATACTATTGCAACAACTGATACAACTAAAGAACTTTTAGCAACGTTTTTCTGACATAAATTAAAACATTCTCTTTGCATTGTATTCCCTTTTAAAAAAAACACTCTTATCTGAAAAAGAAAGCCCAATAAACTCTTTATTCTTTTCTAACACTGTGTATTTTATTTCTTTTACTATCTTATTTTTACATCTGATGAAAACACAGCAATTCGGCAAAATTATCTACACTTCCATTTTAATGCATTAAAAGTAATCCTCAAATTTTCTTTGATCAAAAATTATTTCAATCTCCAATGTGAACTGGAAGGAAAGAAGGGGGAAAAATTAAAATAGCATATTCATAATTTCATAAAAGACTATCAAGAAAGCCCATACAGAAAACAACTTTCGAGAAGGCTACTGTAACATGATAAAAAATAGAAAAAGAATGGATACCTTTTTAAGTTCAACATTTGGCATTAAAGGAAGAAAAATATTGACATTTTGTTCTTCAGAGCTATGGCTTTTCTGATGAAGTCAAGATACCAAGATGCAAAATGCAATATAAAGCTGCAGCCAGTTCACTTTGCTATAATCTCTGCTTTGAAGGTAGATTGTGATAGCACAATGTACCACTCTAGTCTCAGAAGCTCACGTCTTATGCTGCTGTTCACAAAATCTGCACCTCAGCTCCCAATGAAGAAACCGGTATGATTCAGCAGAGAACACAGAACTAAGCCAGGATTCTCATTATGGCAGATATTCATAAAAGATCTCGACCAATATTCCTGCCAAAGGCTTCAATCTGTATGAAATCACTGGATGAAAATTATATCCAAAAGTTAAGAGGAGGAGCTTTTGCACCTGGAAGGAAATCTATAGAATGCACCTCAACTGCAAGTCTATGAGCTAGGCAGAAGAAAGTATGATGGGAATAACCAATATAGAAAAAGGAAAATCAAAGTTTTAAGATCAAAGGACTGCTGTGAGTCTGCAAAAAGGAATCGAGCCATTGGTGCAGACAGGGTGGGGGGAATAGCTCATGGCCATCACATTTGAGCGAGAAAGAGGGAACAAGTACTGCAGGAGCAAACCAGGTTTCATGGGACTACTGTGATTGTGAAGAAGAGCTATCGCTGAGGGAATCTGTGTACAGATAATTATTTTAGCAAGAGTTACACTGTGTTACAGTACTCATTGCACAGACTGAATTACTGCTGCAATGCAGCATTGTGTTCTTTGGTGGAAATAAGAATATGTACTATAGCCTTTTTGCCTAGTCAGGCCCATTTTTATCTACCTACTGAAGCAGCCATTATGCTGCTCTTCAGCATGAACTACATGATCTAGCATTTTGCCCCAAGTAGTTCAATACAGTCTGTCAGTAACAGATACAGATTCAATAGGTACTTAAGTCAACCATAATGGAAGATAATTATATTCTATACAATGAAACTTACATTTCTCTGCATTCTTCCGTGATGTTATCTGAGACCTGCCAAGGCATGTTATGCATACTACATTACATTGTAAAAAAAAAAAAAAAAAAGAGCTCTTTGGCCTGTGGAAGACTTGAAAGCATTAGAGAAAGTGAATGCGTTTGATTTTGGCATCTCTATACTAAATCACTTAGACTATAAGCAAAACAATTTAAAGACACAAGACTAAATTCACACCTGCTGCAAATACAGGTAGTTATACAGTGACACTGCATCTGTTTAATATTGCTGGGAAATTTGTTCTCAGTTTCTACAAAACATTATTCCTGACTTTATCTTACATCAAGAACCTGGATGTTCTCAAACACAGATAATATCTCTCCCAGATTAGTCTCCTTAAATTTTAGTTACTGAAGAATTCTTTCTACTCTTATAAGACAAACACAATGATTTGACAAGAATAGTAAGATTTATTTCTTGGAATTGTTCATTGTCAATAGATTTGATCTCAACAATTTCTATGATTTCTTCAAAATCACTGGCCAAACAGAAATATCCGAGATAGAATGCTACAAGCTAGAGCTCTTGAATGTATTTTTTTTCTTTTCATTGGATGTAATCTCTAAAAACTTTATTTGCCTTACTGTAGTTTCTCACCTGCTTTCACAGATTCGTCAGTATTTTCTTCTCACAAATCAACTTCACTGAAATACTTCACAGACTTACATGACATGCTAACTGTAATATCCTACTCAGATGGAGAAAACATACCACTTATTCTGCAGTCCTTTCCTATATGTAGTATACTAAAGCATCAAATTCAAAAGTTACCACATCTCCAGCTGAAGCTGAGTGAAGTAATCTCAGCAATTCTGACAATATCCAACTGTTGAATGGTCAAGTTCAAAAGGCATAACTGCTGGCAACTTGGGGGAAAAAAAAAAACCTCAATTTTTTAAGTTCACTATATAAGCTACAATAGGACCATAACTTTATTATAAAATCTTATCACAGATGGGAGAGGATATACAATATTTCATTCAAGTACTGAAGTTCCTTAAATTGCAAAATCAAGTGCTGTAAAATAGACTTTATCAGATACATAGTTGTCCCGAGACTCAATTCTCTGCCCTCTGCACTTCTGGATGGATCAATAAGTAAATCAGGTTGTCCCTTGGAATAATTTATGTGATTACTTCTTTGTTTGTTTTTCATACATAAGCAAAAAAAAAGAACTGTTCATAGACAGGTTAGCAGACATTTTGCTTCTCCTCAAATCTGATTATTTAATCTCACTAATCATGCTTTCAAGTGTTACAGTAAATCCCTATGTCTTTAAAAAGAAAATTATTAATATTAATTCCATTATAAAAGATTCAACACTGTAAACTTCCTAAGCCAAAATGGAGAAGGGATGGGAAATTAGAATAAGAAGAGCATGCTGAATCATTAGCACTGTAGTACACATTTCTGACAGTTGAAATGCAAGAACAGCAGCTAAAAAACATATTCTCAAAGTGGGAAAGAGACCACTGGCACTGTGAGTTAGATTCAAAGCAGTGCTGTATACAGTGTTACGCAAACTTTTCTTTCACCATACATAAAATAAGGAACCCCTAGTCTTAAGAGTGAAGGATGAGAGCGAAGAGGTCTGTTTCAGTGTAGTTCTCTGGGAAGCTCAGCCCAGTTATTGCCATTGCCTAAAGGAACTGTTCCAGCAGTTACTATTGCTCTTTCACACTGCTTTGTATTGGCTTGTCAGGTTTTGTGTATCCAGATCTTCAGTAGAATAGTGCTCAGTTATCATTTTTTGATGATACTTTCCCTAAATTATTGCAAGAACGTTTCCTGAGTAATGGCAAGGTTACTTTGAATCAAATTTCAAGGAAGAAAGAAGTTGCTTCAGTTTAGAGATGTGACCTGCTGATAAGTCAAGCTTATTCTGCAACAAAGAATTCAGAGGTGTTTAAAGTCACATGGAAAAGATGCCACTGGTATAATTTTTTACAACCCATTGTCATGCTGATCTATAGACTCTATGTGCAGAGGACCCAAAGCTGTTCTTCCAAAATCAACAGATATTTTGTCTTTTGGAGCAAGAATATTATTGTTTGACATAAGTGAGTTAGTACAATGGAAAGCAGCTGGGGATACATGTGAACATATCCTTGATGCTGTGGACGCTTTTGGTTGTACACTAGAGAATCTTGGGGGGGGGAGGGAGGGAAATCTGTCTTCCCAAAAAGATTTCTACCACAAATACTTCCCCAGTGGTGCAATTCCATACTGCCTGTGCAACAACTACACCACTATACCTTAACAATGCAATTTATACCAAAAAGAATAGCTGTAATTAGTAAATTGTGTTTCTGAATAACCTGTGGGTTTTTTTTTTTCCTTTTCTGATAAATTCAACATTTAAAACTTTTGTGCATATAGTCTTCTGCAATATACAGCAGATAAAAGAGACCCAATGGAATTGTTCAATCTATATGGTCTTCATCTGCATTACTACTTTTTCACTTCCTTGCCTGCAAGGAAAAAGAAAACCGTAAGAACTACAAGACACTAAAGGCCAACAGGAGTCAGCTTATGCTGCAAAACTAGTTTCAAGATGCCTTAGCCATTTCATTTACTCAGTTTCACTACTGGTGGCACAACTGAACAGCCATGAAATGGCTTGGTTTTTCACACACAGATCAAAACCAAGGGGATATTTTGTTCTTGAATGTGAAGCGCAGAGCTGAGCCCAAAGGGAGCACCTGAGATGCACTGAATGCAGCCTCTAATTCTATTGTTATCTTAATGTGGTCTACGTGTAAACTAAAATCTTTTATACTAGCCAAGGCAAAATTAAGCAGTCTTTCCTAAGTATTTTTTAAAGTTTCCCTTTAATGAGATGTTGATATGGGAAACACACTACTATATAGAAAAAACCTGAGTATGTTATAATCATTTCTTAATCAAATGGAGTAAGCTGCCTGCACAATACATCCAGTGCACACGTTCATGACATCAGATAAAAATCTTTCCTGCATTTATGCTTTTCTTTGGAGGGAGAAACAGATTTGGATCCCTGTCTGTCCTATAGTATGTTAAAGTGACATATTGATGGTGACACACTACTTAAAAATAATTTGGCTTCTCTTAGAAACCAGTATTACAGTAGTGAGCTTGTTCTATAGCAACACCACACAAAATAAAATGGCTGATGGGGATGAGCTCTTGACTACATCATCTTTTACAAATAAAACAAAGTGCAATTTACGTAAATGGAACAAATCCCATTGCAACCTCTCATCTGGCAGGTCAGCGTGATTGTGCAAATGTATTTCCATCATCTCTTTTACTTCCACAACAAAAGCAAAGCCTTAAAACGTAATCCCAGTTCGCTCTAGTACTAGCAAAATCAGAATAAAACTGGCCAATATGTACATGGGAAATAAAACGAATTAGTCAGAAAACCGAAGATAAAATAAACCCCGGGAGAAAACTGTAGGCATGAACCCACACGAATCTGTGGGTACGCCGTAGTACACAGAGGGCTGCAACCCTTAACATCCTGAACAGAGGATAAACCCAAGAGGCACGAAGGTTGAGACGAGGTCCCCATCTCCATCCCACCCCAACATGGCCGACACCGGGGTGCACCGGCCCCAGCCCGCGCGGGGCGGGG
>NW_010312445.1:0-2247 GCF_000700745.2 Antrostomus carolinensis
TTAAATCTTCCATAACGATTTTTCATGCATAACTTGAAACTTGTCAACTGCAACAGTCGAGTGGTTACTTTAGAAGAGACACTTGAACAGAGACAAACATCCAGAGTACAAACAGCCGGATCTGAATTAACAAAACTTGTCTATTACCAACCTTAGGAAGCAGGACTCGCCTTCCCTTTTATCAAAGCCAAGCTGGCAGATCTGCCTGTACACACACACCCAACAGAATCAGCTCTGTTATCGGCAAGGACGTTTTTTCCTTAAACGTTAGAAAAAAAAAAAAAAAAAAAAAAAAAAGAAAAAAAAATACAAAGCAAAGAATGGAGTGACTGTCCATAAACCAGTCTGTACTTCAGGCTTCTTTAATCTACTTCTTCGATGGTGGTAAAACCGTTGCCCCCCGCCCCAGCCCCTCCAGCTCCTTGGTACAACTTTGTGACGATGGGGTTGCAGAGTTTCTCCAGCTCTTTTTGCTTGTGCTCATACTCTTCCTTCTCAGCCATCTGGTTGCGATCGAGCCAAGAGACCACCTCCTGGCACTTGTCGAGCACTTTCTGCTTGTCCTGGTCACTTATCTTTCCCTTCAGTTTATCGTCCTCCACCGTCTGCTTCATGTTGTAAGTGTAGGACTCGAGGGAGTTCTTGGCTGCCACCCGATCTCGGTTTGCTTCATCCTCCGCTTTGTATTTCTCTGCTTCTTGCACCATACGGTCGATGTCATCCTTGCTAAGGCGACCCTTGTCATTGGTGATGGTGATCTTATTCTCCTTACCCGTGCTCTTGTCCACAGCGCTGACGTTCAGGATACCGTTGGCATCAATGTCAAAAGTGACCTCGATCTGGGGGACTCCACGGGGTGCTGGGGGGATGCCCGTTAGGTCAAACTTGCCCAGCAAGTTGTTGTCCTTCGTCATAGCCCTCTCACCCTCGTACACCTGGACCAGGACACTGCTCTGGTTGTCTGAGTAGGTGGTGAAGGTCTGAGTTTGTTTGGTGGGAATGGTGGTGTTGCGCTTGATGAGAGCGGTCATCACTCCACCAGCTGTCTCGATGCCCAGGGACAGAGGGGTGACATCCAACAGCAGCAGATCCTGCACATTCTCAGACTTGTCTCCCATGAGGATAGCTGCCTGCACGGCAGCACCGTATGCAACAGCCTCATCAGGGTTGATGCTCTTGTTGAGCTCTTTGCCATTGAAGAAGTCCTGTAGCAGCTTTTGGATCTTGGGGATACGAGTGGAGCCACCCACCAGCACAATCTCCTGGATCTGGCCCTTGTCTAGCTTGGCATCACGCAGGGCCTTCTCCACTGGCTCCAGGGTGCCACGGAAGAGATCAGCATTGAGCTCCTCGAAGCGAGCACGAGTAATGGAGGTGTAGAAGTCAATGCCCTCGTAGAGGGAGTCGATCTCAATGCTAGCTTGCGTGGAGGAGCTGAGAGTGCGCTTCGCCCTCTCACAAGCCGTACGCAGCCGCCTCACCGCTCGCTTGTTGCCAGCAATGTCACGCTTGTGCTTACGCTTGAATTCTTCCACAAAATGGTTCACCATGCGGTTGTCAAAGTCCTCCCCACCCAGATGGGTGTCACCAGCTGTGGACTTCACCTCAAAGATGCCATCCTCGATGGTAAGGATGGACACATCAAAAGTGCCCCCTCCCAAGTCAAAGATGAGCACGTTCTTCTCTCCAGCCCGGGTACCTTTCTTGTCCAAGCCATAGGCTATAGCAGCTGCTGTGGGCTCATTGATAATACGCATCACGTTAAGGCCAGTGATGGTGCCAGCGTCTTTGGTGGCCTGGCGTTGGGAGTCATTGAAGTAAGCGGGCACTGTGATAACAGCATTCTGCACCTTGCGCCCCAGATAGGCCTCAGCAATCTCCTTCATCTTGGTAAGGACCATGGAGCTGATCTCCTCTGGGAAGAAGGTCTTCATCTCACCCTTGTACTCCACTTGCACCTTGGGCTTGCCACCCTCGTTCACCACACGGAAGGGCCAGTGCTTCATGTCAGCCTGCACTGTGGGGTCATCATACTTGCGGCCGATGAGACGCTTGGCATCAAAGATAGTGTTGGTAGGGTTCATAGCCACCTGGTTCTTGGCAGCATCACCGATGAGGCGCTCTGTATCGGTGAAGGCCACATAGCTGGGTGTGGTGCGGTTGCCCTGGTCGTTGGCGATGATCTCCACTTTGCCATGCTGGAAGACACCCACGCAGGAGTACGTGGTGCCCAAGTCGATGCCGATG
>NW_010312446.1:0-13298 GCF_000700745.2 Antrostomus carolinensis
CCTGCCGGCCTCCGCAGGCTCCGCCGCGCTCTGGGAAGGGGCGATCCCTCAGCGGGGGTTACACAAGCGGGAGCGCGGGGTCTGGGCAGGCGGGTTTGTGCTGGTGGAAATGAGGAAATTCGGGATTAGTTTTATACCAGGGGAGTGGAAAACAAACACTCTGTAACTCGCCCGGCCTCGGCCATAGCTCTGTAGGTGCCGGACTGCGCAGGATGAATCAGGACAAGGACATGGAGGTGCTGGAGCATGTCCAGAGAAGGGCAACGGAGCTGGGGAAGGGTCTGGAGCACAAGTGTGATGAGTTCCCGGCTGAGGGAACTGGGGTTGTTGAGCCTGGAGAAAAGGAGGTTGAGCAGAGACCTTCTCGCTCTCTCCAAGTCCCTGCAAGGAGGGTGGAGAGAGGTGGGGATGGGTCTGTTCAAAACAAGTGACAGGACAAGAGGAAACAGCCTCAAATTGTGCCAAGGGCAGTTGAGATGGGATGTGAGCAAGAATTTCTTTGCTGAAAGGGTTCTGAGGCATTGGAAGGGGTTGCCCAGGGCAGTGGTGAGTCCCCATCCCTGGAGGGATTGAAGAGTCGTGTAGACACAGTGCTGAGGGACATGGGTTAGTCGGGGACTTGTCAGTGTTGGGTTAATGACTGGACTGGATGATCTTACAGGGCTTTTCCAATGCAGGTAACTGTGAATCATTTGGGTACAGTTTCAGAGCAGTCAGTAAGCCCTTGGGCGCAGGCCTTGGGTGCTGTGCGTCAGCCCACCACCTTGCTGCCATGAGGTGCCACCTTGCCCAGCTCCCGTGAGCTGCGGTACTTTCTGTAATCCAAATGTGTGGCCCCACACAAAACCTACACAAAACATCAACGTTACATGTGTACAAAACCAAATTTGCTTCAGAGTTCCCTCCTTGTGGGTTCCTCAATTAGTATCAGCTCCTGCCATTCAGCCAGCAACACCAGCAGTGACTGCCCATCACAACAAGCTCACTGCTTCTATCAAAGACTGGCCTAGACCTTGTTTCCTTCTACAAAACAAGCCCTCCATGGTTTCATTCCACACAGAGACTGTAAGGTCCCCCCATCCTCCTCCTTAGGACTCTGCTAACCTGGACAAAGACCACAGCATACTGCATCCCTGGCTTCAGGATTACTCAAATACCTGGGAAACTCCTCGATGTGAGGATGCCAAGTCCCACTGGTGGGGACGCACCAGGTCCCCAGCCCTAGTGTCCCATTCCCCAACCACCTTCACCGCATAAGCGAGCAGCTTCGTGCAACGATGCCATGGGCAGGGAGAACACTGGGGCCTTGGCAGGCAGACTGTGGTGTGTGCCCTGCTCAGGACGCTCTGCTCCAAGCCTGGCTTTGCCTCCTGGCTGTTGTGCTGCTGCTCGCTCAGTACACAGGGGCAGTAACAGCATTTTTGTTCTGCCTTTGCACAGTGCCTAGCAACACGCGGGCCCTGGGCTATGAGCAGCCCTTCCAGGGACTTCTGCAACACAGATAATAATGTTTATTAAAATAGACTTGGGAAATGAAGGCTGAGGTAACCCAAGAACATGTTTGACAATCAGGATGAAGCATGGAAGGTAGAGAGCTTCTCTATTGCTAACTTGCTTTCCCTGGGGTCTGTTGTGTATATATATTTTAAGTTGTTCGTACACTAGTACAGTATTTCCCTAATGCACATATTCTAGAAAATAAAAACCATAGACATTCCCAGACCAAAACTAACAGCACTTGCCTGTATTTCTGGTTTTTGTTTTTGTTTTTTAACTCTCAAAAAAAGGAGAACCTTCTGAGACCTAAGAAGCAACGAAAAGGATGGTACAAGTCAGCTGTGACAGCTAGAAAACTTACGTGACAAGTATCTAAAATAATTAATAATTTCTATCTTGTAAATCTTTGGGATACATTTTTTGAAATTTTCTTTGCTGGCAGCAGCTGTCTTCAAATTGCCATGGTTTCAGAGAGATCTATCACTTGGCAGTGTGTCACTGTGACCTTCTTTCTCCTCCTTCTGCCCAAGTTACCAATTCTGTCCAATGTTCCACTCTCCCTCTACCATTCTCTTGTTTGGAGAGGACAGAAAAACAAGTCCTGGCACAGAAATGTCAGCTTATCACTTCAGCATCTCTCTTTCTGCTTGTATTTTTGCATCCATGTGGCCATGGCATGAAGATGGAACATTTAGGCATGTTATATTCTGTTATAAACTCGGAGAGGGACAAGGCAAATCCTAAGAACAGGAAAGATTCATTATTTAAATAGTGTGGTTGTTGAGATCCTGAGTTTCTATATGTACAGGTATCTGTATGTGTACATTTAGAGTCAATGCATGTAAGCAGCATCATAGCAGGACAGCTTTCCAGGCAGGGATGAAACAGTGAATATCTGTGCCTTGGAAATATGACACAGAAAAAAACCCCTCTATTTTCAACAGATGCATAACAGATTCGAACCTGGAACTTGTGGTGTAATAACAGAGCAGGTTAAATGTTGCCTGGTATTAGAATTTCATTTGGTTTTGTTTCTCTTTAGTACAAATGTAATGTTCAAGAGGTTAGAGGTGCAGACACTGAAAAAAAATAGGAGCAAAGATTTCAGATGTCCCACTGAGGCTGCATTTGCAATGAATTGATGTCACTTTGGTTTTTTTGGTTTCTCTCCAAGGCAATATGGTGACATCACCCTCTTGCTGCCGTGTTGCATTACTCGATTTTCTAGGCCAGTAATTTCTTTTCAAGATTGCATCACTGTGATTCAAACTAGAATATACTCCTTACTTTGCCATGTGTTTGTATTGCTTCTCTTCCATACAAGTTTTGTTTCTGCAGATGTATTCTGTAGTGGAGGGACAGACTCATTGGTCAGGTTTCTGCTCAGGTTCTATACAGAGCAGTGCAAGTTCTGAGGTAAAATACTTGAGTGATCCAAGTAAAATTCCAAAGTACTGGGTAAAACAAAGAATAGAAAAATTTGAGGTTTTCAAGACAACGCTATTCCAGAGACCATTTTTAGCTGGTAAACGTCATCCATTTCTGCACCAAAATAAAATCCAGGTAGCTCATGGAGGGCCTCTCAACAACAACAACAAAAAGTTAATAGGCTTTAAAGTGTCTTGAGACACTGTCATTTATGATCTTCATAATTCATAAAAGTGACTCCTCCCTGATTTGGCAATAATTTAGTGTTGTTGCTTTACAAAATACTTTACTATTCAGTTGTTAGGAGGGGAAAAACAGCAGAACAGTAAATACTGTTTGACAGGGTATTTTTCATATTAAATCCCTTTTGTTTGCTTACTCTCCCTACGCCCCCATCTGCAAAATCTGTAGTGCATGAGAAACACTGCATGTCTACACAGGCTCTATCAGGCAATCCTGAGCTTCCTCTGTGTTCTGAGTCGACCAGCTGTGAACTAGAAGACTTTTGACAGCTTATTAGTCCAGGGCTGCACTGTGCTACTGAAGTTGTATGACTTCTCATTCGGCTGGCTTGTCTTTAGTAAACTTGGAATGTGAGCAAAACAAGCTCAGATATGTCTGTTCAAGCCAACGCACACAGATCCACAGCCACTGAGAGTGGGAATTATATGGCATTTAGACTGTGAAAGTCCAAAGTCACAATCCTGGAAGTCCCCCTCAGCTGTCACCTAGTTTGAGGAGGAGGCTCTATTCTACATAAGATCGTTATTTTACTTCAACCACGTATGTTTGAGTCAGCCTTAGCAAGATCCAAAACATGTTCCTTTACCCAAACCAGTGGAAGGCTTGATTTAACAGGTATTTTAGAACATGGATAACAGGTAGTGACATGACCTACTACTACCCCTTGTTCCTTCCTCCCTGCCTTAGA
Source organism: Antrostomus carolinensis (assembly GCF_000700745.2). Classification (NCBI taxonomy): domain Eukaryota; kingdom Metazoa; phylum Chordata; class Aves; order Caprimulgiformes; family Caprimulgidae; genus Antrostomus; species Antrostomus carolinensis. Next base: position 3,857 of record NW_010312446.1, read on the forward strand.
AAAGTTTAGAGCATACTCAATTCTCTTCTCTTGTTGGGAAGGTCAAAACCTGTATTTCCTACCTCCCAACAGACTGCTTGGACTGCAGGATGATCCAGGTGGAGAGATTACACCCTTCCTATTAATAATAAAAGTATCTGAGATTCTTTAACATTAGGATTGCTGCTCTACCACTTTGGTTTGTTATCATGGGAAAGGAAGGGTTCCACCATCTGTTTCAGGAACTACGATGTATTTCATAATAGTCAATTGACAGATAAAATCCAGAAGTAGATTACAGTCAGTATCAGGACTAGACTCCTGGTTCTACAAGAACAAAGCTTTTTAAATCACAGTTTAAAATGTGTCATTTCAAAATGTGACTTTTGATGTGGTTGCACAGAACACAGCATAATGAGGCTCAGATCACTGCACCTCTTTGCATCACCTTAAAGAAAAAAATAAAGCTAATACAGTATAATTTTTGTTGTTTTAAACTCCTCAACAAGCATTATTTCTAGAGAAGCAATTAGTTTTGTAAAGAACCAGCAAATTCTAGTCTAGTCACAGGTAAGTTCTAAAACAGCAGCTACTTTGAAAAATTAAGACCCTACTTGGTTCAATTTTAGGTCCCATCTGGACTAGGAGGTGGAAGCTGGGACTCATGCAAAGATGCACTGCCCTCAGTCCAACGGCAGGTAAGAAAAGGAGCCCTTACTATTAGGCTCAATCTCCTACTAAAACAAATAGGAAGCTCTTTGTAAACACCTTTTATTGGCAATGTTTTGCAAACACTTTAGTTCACAAGTACTGTGCAGAAGCTTCATCCTTTGTAAAACAAGGTAGGTACTTCTTGTCACAAATAACAAAGGTTGTGGATTAATGCAAAGTGCCTCTCTGCACAGATCTGTAACTGTTTTCCCCTGAAGCATAAGCAAAACAAGTATTTTTGTATAAAAATTCACAGAAGCAGTAGAAAACTATTTTTCAGCTCTGGGTCTCTTACTGTTGGTTCCAACACAAAGTGAAGACACATGGAAGTTCTTCAATAGTGGAGTCAGTCTTCATATTACATCTACTGTTTGGTCTCTGTTTCCATCTGAGTTTCTTGAGATTCTTCAGCTTCTGAAAGTTTTTCATCATCTAAAATTCAATATTACTGTTAGTCAAACACACTCAGTTATATTTACAGACTATATTGCAGAGCTGTGTCCATCCAACTTAAATATTTTACTTTGATTGCCTTAAACATGTAGTTGAGTATCTCATTATACAAAATGCTATGTTCAAACAACAACAAAAAAATCCTTTAAAATTTTTAAGATTTATCTGTAACAGCTATTACAGGAAATGTGGAGTAAATCCTATAGTATCAATTCAAGCAAACAGTACCTGATTGCTTCAAACTACGTGCCTTCTCTTTGCCTATTAATGGTTTATTTGAAACTGAAGATGTGCCTTCCACTAAAATGTTTCTTCCTTCACAAAATTCTAGAAGTTGAGAGGCAATCTATACATTCATGTGAAAATGTATTTTAGAGACTAGCACTTGCTTAAGTGTTGCTAACACATAATAACAATAACCTTCTGCTAAAGTGCACCAAGGATTAACAGTTCATTCTGCTTAAGAAGATATAAATGGCCTTAGAGAATGAAAGTCTGCTCTTACAGCCAGCTATGTACGTTAATCAGGTCATGCTCAAAGGCTATACCAATTATTCCATCTTGGAAAGACACAGCAAAAAACCAGCAAATAGTATTTCAAACAATATTATCCATATTAGACCATGAAAAGTAAACACCCATTTGAAAATATTAAGTATTTGTAGGACAAAAGATGAGTATGACTGAATTCCTGAATTTATCTCTTGTGTATGACAGTTTCAGTCCCTGTTCTATTAGAGACTCACTGTCTGAGTAGGTAAGTCATTTAGCTTTCCTGTATTCCAATTTCTTTTTAGTAAAGCCTCAAACTATACCATGACAGCAGTGACATATTCTGAAAACAGGAATTCTACAAGTAAGTTTGGAAACTATGCACAAGAATACTTTAAGAAATACTTTTTCTGTTTAAAAAAAACCCCAACAAAACAACAAACAAACCAACCTCAAATTGCTATTCTCCATCCTCACATTTCAAAGAAGTCTGTTGCCTCCAGATTAATCTGGAGCTAGTCAGGAAATTACATGGTGGCTAGCCCATAGAGGAAAAAAATTCTGAGCAGTCTCAGGCTTGGGACTACTACTGAGGGAAAAAATGCTGCCAATGCAAGAGGTCACCATCAATTGCACATAGCTAGCCCACTGCTGGAAGCTGTGATTCCTTTTGATCTGCTGAAACCCAACCTAGTTATATACATTACCTAAGAACACCACTTACTTTCCAGGGTTTGCTGAAGTTCATGGATAGTGCTCAGGAGAACATGGAACTGCTTTCTTCTCAGCTCCAACTGGAATGATAAAATATCTATTTCAGGGAACAGCACATACAGACAAACAACCCATAGCAGATGCTGCATTAATTATGTTCGTAATATATAATTCCATAACAATCCCTATGAAAAACATACCTTATCTTCAACACTTTCTTTAATGTGAGAAAGATGTTGCAGTTCTTTTCCCAAAGCTTCTAGCTGCCTGAAAAGAAATTGTCATAGCATTTAAAAAGAATTCTGTAAAATTCTGGGCAAATAGATTTGAACTAAGTGAAGGAAAAAGAACCATTAAATAAACAGGATAGGTAAGCAAAGCATGACAAATGAAATGACACAGAGGTAAGGCCACTTCACATACATGTTAAACTATTATGTCATAAACTTGTAATTTCAGGACTTTACAGAAAACAAGGCCTCTAAGCCGAAACACAGTTGTACACTGGGCATTTGGACTACAACAATTCAGTCTTGCCACAAACATGTTATTTACTTGACCATAAAATGAAAGTTAAAGTGGGTTACATTAAACACCCACAGCATTTTCATAGGCTTCACTACTTCACAGATTTCTTTATGTTGTCATGAGTAGATTAAATAAAAACACTGGATGAACGTACTTGATAAACCTACATACCCAACATACAAACATAACAATTCCCAGACACAACAACTGACCAAACACATAGTCAAGTACCTTATCTCTGACAGCGGGCTGACCAGACAGAATAGTGGGTAACATGTAGAATTCACAGTAGGCATAGGCAGAATAATTCATGCTTTGAATGAAACTACATGATATAGCTTGTGCCTCAGCACACAGAATTTAACATTGTGATCCATATAAACAGTAATTTCCTTCTCAAATGCCAGTTTTTATTTTAACTGCTTGCCTCTGGCATTAAGAGATAAAGGAAATATGCAACACCTATCATCTTCATTATTATTCATATCCTTTTGAAATACATCATCTTTCAACACCTCTTTGGGATCTTTCTGCAAGCCTTTGACTGTTTTCTGTTCTCATTTGGCCCCACCATGGACCACCACAATTCTTTCAGAGGTAGGGCAAAGAATAACAGGTACTATAATGTACACTACCTCTCAAATAAGGACAGAGTATTAAGTCTTACAATCAAATCTACAGTCTGACCCTTCTACTTTTCTTCTAACGCCCACCATAATTTATGGTCCATGTAATGAGAAGAATCTATTTCTTTAAAGGTGAAGTGGATTGAGGCTGACCATCCCTGATTAATTAGCAGGCAGAGCCATACAGGGGTCAGCAAGGGAATAAAAAAAATTTTTCTGAAGCACTGACAGCTGCTGCAACCAGTCTGGGCAGGGAACCACAAAAAGGCCCCCAGTTCTAAGTAACTCATGATGGCTGGGAAAAAACTCTGGTTTAGTGCTACCTGAGGGTGCTGTCTTTTTTTTTTTTTTTTTGAGCCAGTATGCTTGGTACCTTAAGGGGAATGCCTGAAAGAGGGTTGGGTGTGACATTATCCCTTCCTATAATGGAAGCAGGCTAATAGCTTATAGGCTTATACTGTGATTTTGCTGGTATTTGGTTTCTAGTTTCTGAAAGGCTTCTATTTGGCCAAATCTTGCTGCTCATACTGTGCTGTCAGGTATAAGTGGACTATGAGAAGACATGCAATTTTTTTCTAGTAACACCCAAGCTACATCTGGAATTTTACTTCTTTTACTTTCTGCTCCAGAGACTCTTTACCCAGCCTTCTCTTTTATTTTTTTTATCTCCTTTTCTAAGATTCAGTGTCATTTCTTGGTCCTCTTAACAGCTCTTCTGAGACTGCACCTATAATTACACTGTGGGCACTGCCATTTAGTAGTTCAGCTCCTGTCACTTCCTGAATTGGCTCGTGTGTGTTACTTCTGACTAAGCCGATAACACCTTCTCTTCTTTTGTGCTGTATGACTAGTTGTTCCAAGAAACAGTCCCTTAAAAGCATAAAGAAAGTATTTTTCTGAACTTTGTCCTATTGTACCATAGGACCTGCAAAAGCTGTAAATGTAACTAACTCTTGCAATAAACCATGACATTTCTCCTCACAAGAAGTTTTCTCAAGTGTTTTTAGCAATTAAGAGTTCCACGAAAAGCGTGACAGTGTTAGTGAGGCTTCCTCCATTCTGATTTAGGGTGGTCCTGCTTGGTTCATAGTAGGATCTTCTGTATACTTTCTTCAAATGGGAGAGAAAGGAAACCTTGTAATTAAAACACTGGATGAAAACTTCATCTAGTTCCTGTATTTAAAATCTATTTACATGGAGGGGCCAGTTAAAGCTAAAACACCAAGGAAACAAAGTCCCTTCAAAAATGTTCAATTCTGTTACTATGTCCTGTTTCCCCCATCTGTAAATGGGGGATCACACTCCGCTACAGTTCAAGTCTGTGTCTTTGACTGGAGATATGAAGGACTAAGGACAAAAGGGCACACACTGTAGCCATTTTTCCAGTGGATGAACACACTGGTATTTCTAACTGTAATATAATCTCCTAAAGAGATGATAAAATTAAGTTTAAGAGAAGACAAAATGCCAAATTTATTAGCTGGAACTTACCACCATTTCTAGCTTTGCTTAAGAAACTTATGCTTGGATGTGTTAAGCAAAATTAGAACAACCCCTCCAAACCTAAACAACCTGGAATCCTCTGAGGGAAAAAAAGTATTATAATTTAGTTGTTTCCATTCTTCATCAGTTGGCTTATCTGGAAAACTTCATTTTTGTTAATTCTTTATTATGAAGCCTCACTTGATAAATGGCATATGCTGACTAATGAAGTAAGAAGTACTCAAGCCTCAAGAGGATTGCCTGTAATAATCAAAGCTGTGGTAATGAAATCAAGGCACGGAAAAACAACATATGAGAAAGAAAAGTGTGAAATATTCTCAGTGGCTTATAGCTATAAAAATTTTATTATTAGGGTAATAATACAATCACAGATCTTCTTTTTGCTATGAAAGACCACGGAATGTGAAAAGACAGCCTCCCTCTGCAATTTCCTTGAAAGTGGGCAAAAGGAAAAGCTCAAACTGCACTTATCCCCCCCACACACAGGAACCCCATGCTACATCTTTAATCAGGTTAAGAAGAACAAACTCATAGATTAAATGAGTCCCAGAATGTTTCTAGGGCTTGATAAACTAAAAAATATTATTTCCCCACACCTGCCCCAAAAGCACAGACAGTGATCCAAATCCAACAATGCCACAAGCAATACTCTAAGTTACGTGCAAGACGAGTTGGACAAGGGGTAGGTCTAACTTGCATGCCAGGGCAGGTTATATTGTGGTACACAACATAGCAGTTTATAGCCAGGCATGCAGGAACAACTTCTACATGGACAACATAAAAAACCTAAGAGCTTTCTCTTGCTTTCTCTCATCCCACTTTACTTGCTGGTGTGCCATGTGTTTTGTGTGACTACTGAGTCCCTTGCTGGCACACGTTACAGCGCTTCCCCGCTATCTCTCTTTCCTGAGCAACTTGTGCCTGGTAAACTGACACTAGATGTGCATTTACATCCAAGTTCACTTATTCACCTTAACAATGGACAAATTTAAAATACAAAATGATTAACAATGCTTCTGAACTCATGCACCTGGAGATTAACCAAAGAAAGCTCATAAGGGCACAATTTTAAAATACACCCCAAGCTTTTCTTATGTCAAAAGAAATTGTATGAAAGTGAGGAAAGGTCAAACTGAAACCAAAGAAATGTCAAATCTCATGACTTCTAACTTACTGACTTATTATCATCTAATGCAGTCTCATACTTACTTCAGTGTTTCATGTCTGTCTGGATGGTGTTGTATGACTTTGGCCAATGCATCATATTCTAAAAGAAATTTAAATAGTCTAAATGATTCTGAAAGTGTACATTCAAGAAACAGAAATCAGGTGCCATAGAATGGTACAGATTCTTTCTCCTTCTTAAAAACTGTCTTAACATTTTCCAAATTTGTACATAACACCTTACATATGTAAAATGTACCTGCAAATATCCATTTATAAGAATGTATATAGTTAGTCACATTTCAAAGTAGATGATTACATCAAAAGAGATTTTAAATAAACTTTGATTGTGGGCCATTACATACTCACTGAAACTTACCCAGTGCTAGTGATTTGTAAAGGATAAGGTCAGAAAAGACAGCCTTCAGATAGCTCTGCACTGCTGCACACTTGCTCTTTGTGTATGATTCCTAAGCACTGGTTTTAGATACTATCTAATGTAGATGTATAGAAAATGGTGCTGATAAGATGTTACCTATAAACACTGAAGATTCTTTTAGGAAAAAAGTATGAAATGCTGCATGAGAGACAAAAGGATTTTTTTAAAACTGTATTACACATAATGAACAACATTATGGTTATGTAGGCAGCTAACATAGCCATTTCCTGATTGTTATATATACAACTACCTCATTCACATGGAAAAAATCTGTGCTGCAGGCTGGACAGAGCTAACACTTCAGACCTATGTTTGTGGAGATGTATTAACTCTACATTCCTACTGGTTAGAGTTTTTTTAATTTAATTTTTCATTTTAATCTTTTAAAATTATCCACAAAACTGATCAAATAGTCGCATTTAAAACTTTTCATTTGTTATACTTTTAAACATTTTCCTTTTGCATTTCATTTAAACAAATTCTTGTTTCTCCTCAATTGCTAATCTTTTAATAAGACAATTAAATTATCAGCACATATTTTTAATAGTGGGGGGGGGAAAAACCCTCTAATAGGTATTCAGTAAGAATACACACAGAGTTCCTGGGTGTGTAACTGTCACTTCTGTCTCTGTGAATGCATAACCTTCCCTTAAGAGCTGAAGGGATACACTTGCATAACCTTCACTGCTGGGTGTTAAGTCTGTTTAACTTTTGTCTCGCTGTTAACTGTGTTCTTAGTTCTTCCCAAGTCACCTGAATTGTGACAGGATGCTTTTGCGGTTTTTCTTTGACCTGAAACGTCTCTCAACTACTGTTTTAGGTTCTCCTGATGTTGCAAATCAACCCACCAGACTAAACACAGTATTCATGATGTAAGTATATGCTCTTACACTTTCAAAAATTTGGAATCTATTTTTTGATACAGTGTATTTTAAAAGATAACAAAATAATGAAACCAACTAGTGTAAATAGAGCTGTTGCTCCTTACCCTGGCGATTTTTTCTAATCCTTTTTGCTTGCAGGATTTGTTTTTTGCATTCAGCAATCTTCTCATGTGCTGCAGCTATACTATTTTCTTTAAAAAAAACCAAAACAAACAAACAGTTATATTGAAATCAAACAATATATGTAAACAAGACATTCTGTTAAATTATGGAAAGCTAAAGAGCTGTCTGTGACATGGTGGCCTACCAGCTCCATCAGCTTCAAAACTACATACATGTCAATAGGTTAAAAAAGTTTTTATTTGTATGTATTTTATATGCTAATAAGATGCATACAGCACATGTATGAGTGCTATCTGTCACCAGAAAAAAACAAACCAGAACCCCAAACCACCCATCACATGCATACGTTACGTTTACCAGAACTGGCCCAAGCTAGCTCATAAAAGAGAAATTGTCAAACAGCAAACAGTCATATTTTCTCATATTTACCTATATCCTTATAGATTTTTTCATAATTTTCCATTTCTCTCAGGTTCATATCATATACCAGAAGAGTTTTTCCCATTGAAAATTCACATTGTGATAAAGTACTCAGCATTCGTTGGTACTGGCTGTAACTGAAAACAGACAGGATATTTATTCCTAAACAGCAAAAAAATACCCCCTACTTTTACAAAACAAGAAAACAGAGACTCATGTAGTGTAAGGGTTAAATAACAATTAACAGAGAAATAAAATATTTCAAAGATTCAATGTATCATTCTTTGAAAGTGCACTTAGAAACATCGCACCCATTAATTCCACCATCGTGTCCTTAGAGGTGTAATGCGAGTATTAAAGCAACGGGCAGATTGATCCAGGGATCAAACTTCCCAGCCAGGGCTGGCTCTGTGACCACTGAGATTAGTATTTTAATACCACGGTGCTTCTCTGTACACACCATCGTTGTATTGTGTCCTCTGGGAATTTACATGCAGTACTAGTACAGACCCCACAGTGGAACACCACGTTGCAGCTCGTCTCTTGCTTTAGCCTGTTTTGGGGTGGGGGTTTTTTTGGTTGTTTTGGGGTTGTTTTTTTAAAAAAAGACCTGCAGCAGCAGAAATACCAGCAGTACTGCCCTTCCCTAACAGAACAAATGCACAACTGCCAACTAAAATATTCAAGTCATGATGCTGTGATAATAGCGGGACTCCCGGTCAGATCACACAGCGGCACGACAATCCTGAGGGCATTTGAGCTGGCAGATTTCATGCTACAGCCTGCAGCCCTCGGTAATTTCTGACCCGTCTCTAGTCCTCATCGCCTACCACAGCGCTTGGCATCTGCACTGGAAACACCACAGAGCCACAATGAAAAGTAGATGTATATGTTTTTAACGTGGATCTTTTTAAACGTGGATCAAGTCCAGTTTTCCCCTGAAACGCGAGTTAATCTGTTCCACAACTAAAACAAAACAAAACCAAGAGAAAACAAATACCCTTCCTCTTGAGATCCGGAATTACACCACTTAATGAAACTCTTCACCAACAAATTGATCCGCCTGTCGTCACCAGCACCATCGCCATCGATCAGGAGTCGCTTGCGGATAACTTCATCTGGGGAAAAACTCCTGTTTAATGGCAGCCGCATCCCAGAGCCCAGCGCGGGTTTCACCCCAGGCCCTCAGGGAACGACTCCCGGGGCTAAACCGGGAGGATCTGTTAAACAGGGGTCGGCCCTGGGCCCCGGAGCGTGGGGCTGAGGGACCCTGGGGCTCGGGCGGAAAAGCCTGGGGGCGGGGGGCGCCCAAGGCCCGGGCGTGCCCCGGCATGAAGGACCCGGGAGCGGGGCTGCGGGGCCGGGGCCAGGATGGAGGCCAGTCTGCGGGGTGAGAGGCCGGGGGT
>NW_010312447.1:0-1633 GCF_000700745.2 Antrostomus carolinensis
GGGGCAGAATCCCCTCCCTCCACCTGCTGGTGGATTCTCTTGCTCCACCATGGAGCCCTGAACAGAGCCAGACCCTGTGTGGGGGTTTGAACCTGGCTGGCAACCAAACACCACAGAGCCGCTCGCTCACCCTCCCTCGGTAGAACCAATGAGAGGATCAGAAGGGTGAAAGTAAGAAAACTTGGGGGTTGAGAGTTTAATAATTAAAATAATAATTTAATAATTAAAATAATAATTATGATAAGACTACTAATGGAATATTCAATCGAGTGATGCCCAGTGCAGTTGCTCACCACCCGGTGGGCCATGCCCAGCCTGTCCCCAGCCAGTGATCCCGGAGCAGAGATGGTTCCAAAACTGAAACCACAATCCTGGAAGATTGAGAGAGCCTGAGAAAATCCAAGAGCTTCCCAGTCCACCCTCATTAATGTGCTGAACGTGACAATCTGTGACGTGGAATCTCCCAGGGAATATCCAAACCCCAGCTGGAGTTTGCTGATTTCTGGGAATTCTGGGGAGAATTCCCCACACTGGGGGCAGCTCAGACTCTGCTCCGTCCCCTTTGTTCTGTCTGCGCTCAAACTCGGTGGCTTTGCGTCACCCTGCAGAGCCCCAGCTCACCAAACCCTCGTTGGTTTATTTTCCTTTCCTTATGGCAGAGAGGAAAGAATTAGGAAAGAAGCGGAAGAAGAGAAGAAGCAGAAGTTACAGGCTGCGGAGAAGGAGGCCAGGAAAATGGAGGCTTTCCTGCAGGAGAAGGAGAAGGAGGTTCTGCAGCTGCAGGTAAGAGCAGCTGGTTCCTGCTGGGGAGAGGAGCCAGCACCGCTCTGGGATTTGATGGGAGTTGACGACGGCCCGTGGGAGCCGTGTGGAAGCTGTGGGTGTATTTTCCAGAGGTTTTTTTTGTGTTGGGAGCTGGGAACACGAGTGTTGGCACCTTCCAGGAGTGTTGACAGCGCGTGGATGGGATAGAGCTTGAGTGAGAGCTTTGAAAACAGGGTGGGATAACCCTGAGCTGGAGAAGAAAGGTTTCCTCCTTCCGGACTCGGCTCCTGCTGAGATCCTGGCGATGCTGGTGGCATCTCAAGGTCTTGCAGGGTCCAAGTAGTGACTCGTTCACTCCCACACGTTAAGAACCCATCCTTGTCCTTGGTTCAGGAGGAAGCCAAGACGTTCATCACCCCCGAGAACCTGGAGGCGCGGATTGAGGAGTGCCTGGACAACCCTCGCAACTACAACTTCGCCATCGACAAGGACGGGCGGATCGTCAAGCGGACGGTGTTGTCTTAACGGTCCCGGTCTGGGCCAGGGGGTGCTGGCCTGGCCTCTGTCCAGAGACTGCCCTTACCAGCTGATTTCTTCCTTTTCATGTATAAATCGACCACGGAATTGTTGGAGAAAGGCTGAGGATCTGGCTGTGGTTCTTCTGAAGGGTGAACGCCTACGGGAAGGAGAGTGAGGGAGAAGTTGGGGCTTGTGAGAGTCAGCAGAGGCGCCAGCAGTTTGTCTCAGCCCTGCAAGGGGGTGGAGAAGCTGCTGGTGTTTGTATCCCCATCACTCTGCTGTTCCACCTCCCACAGCTTGGGATCCCTCCTGCTTTCACACCAAGTGTTTGGGGTGGGAAGTGGAGCAG
>NW_010312447.1:1644-1994 GCF_000700745.2 Antrostomus carolinensis
GGCAAATCCCGACTCCGAGCTCCCTGCTGTAGCCCCAGCACCTATTGCGTGTCAACCCCTGTAGATGCTTTTGAAAGCAACTGAGATCTGAATGGGTTTGTAGGAAGCACTGACCCTCGGCTTTGTAGGAAACACTGACCCTCTGCTTTGTGGTCTTGGGGGAAAGAATTGATTGTTCCTCTGGTTTGTGCTGTGGTGGAAGGACCCGTTGTTCCTGCTCATCCTTTAAACCCTCCTTTGCACGGCTGGTGGTGTGGCTACCTGAGAAAATTGGGCAGAGGACATCCAAGTGGTAGTGGATATCTTTTCTCTTCCACCTCTTCAGCCTTATTTTATTCATAGAATCATCA
>NW_010312448.1:0-8403 GCF_000700745.2 Antrostomus carolinensis
TGGGCTAAGGGGATAGAATATGCATGTTCTGGGTTAACATTAACTACAGTTTGTATTGTTTGTGTGCCTAGAGCAATGTATGAAGCACACTGTATAAATCAGGAAGTTAAACAAATGTAAAACATATTTTTAATGTTCTTTCAAAATCCAAACCTTCAGGCAAGAATAATAATATAGGCATCAATAAAAGCCAACCTCATGAAACAGCCTTACCTATTTCCCCAACCACTACCCAAGGGTTCCCTTGGACACACCTTCAACAACAAGCCTTGTACAGCTTGCTGAATCCTCTGATGGGGTTTCTAGGTTCCTTACAGAAAATATTCCACAGCCTTGTGGGCAGATCTGATAGTCCACTTAATTTGTCTCAACTTCACCTCCACAAACAATCTCGTTAGTCATCTCCATCCATCAATACCCATTCTTCCTTCACACGCACTTTCTCAGAACACTCGTCCTTCTTCACCTTTTAGGTTAGTCCTTATGAGAGCCTTGGTAGGCAACCACAGTCAAAGCAGCAAGTGACATACAGGTAGAAAATAAACTTAAAATGCCCAGTTGCCCTACTGTGCAACATCTGTTTAGAAAAATATCTTATTTCCCCAATCCAATGAGATATCCCTGGAGACATCCATGCTTAGAAGACGATGTATCCACACTGGGAAACAAACAAGAGACTTGGGACAGAGCAAGGCTTTAGAGCAACCCGTGGTGCTCATTGCTTTCCATTCAAACTCCTGATTCAAAGCTCATGACATAAAGCAGAAAGGCCCAAAGACAAGGAAAGGCAGCACCATGAAGACGGGCAGTACCAGAGCACCGTACCGGAGACGATTCAGCTGGCATGGGGCAAGTTCAGTTGCAGCACCACCTGCACAGCTTTGTAGTGCTGGCTTTCTAGGAGTGGGTGGTTTTCTAGTATTCCTGATTGCTTTTACAGCTATGACACATGGATATTCTTATTAACAACAACAACAAATTATAATGGAGAAACTCTGGAAAACAAGACGACAGGAATAGATGACAAGAAAGCTTTGTTCCTCCCTCCTCTTCCAGACAGAGATGCACAGTGACCCCCGCATCTCACAAACCATCTCCCATTATTCCGGAGAAAAGTTTCTCCAGCCTTTTTCCTCTCCAGTCTCTTTTTGCCAGAAGTTTCTCTTGAATAGAAGGGGTGCAACCTGTTTTGCCAATAAGGCAAGGCCCCAAACCACTTCAGCCAGAGTCAAGACTGAAACAGGAAAAGAGATCAGAGTAAGCACCATGAGCCCATCAGAAATGGGATGTAGGTTCCTAAACTACCCATGAAAACTCTTTAGTCAAACTTTACCTGTAGTCAGCATGTAACAAAAATACAGTGTTCTCATCTCCTCAGTTGGGAGACAAGGGGAGATCTGGAGTAGCACACTTGGAGAGGGTCAGCACAGAAAGGAAATAGATACAGACAAAGCTGCACTGCTCATCTGTGGACCGAAAACATTTCACAAGCAATAGTTACCTACTAGCAACCTTCTCTGGTCAGTGTGGAGCATCGCACAGGGGCTGTGCCTCCTCCCTTACCTGAAATCTTGTGCTACAACAGCTTCACAAATTAAGACAGTAAATGATGTGCATCTATGTGGGTGTTGCCTGGCAAAACCATTTGTCTTAACTTAATTGTTTGCAGTATATGGAACAAGAGTAGTACCGATGCTTTCTGCAGTGTCACCACATTTACACCCTGCACCTTTGCCAATGAAGCAGTAAATGACAAAAGTTAAGTAGCTCGTCAAGCTCTGCACTGCAAAACACAGTTAAAGAGCAGATCCTGCTTCAGCATGACCTTGGGAAGAAGATATTTTTTGCCCAAATACCCAGGTTGAAGACACCCAGCACCTCGCAGATGCCAGGAACCAGACGGGACCAGCAGACACTTTGCCAAGTTCTCCGTGTTGACAGGCATTTAGATTTTTCTCTGTTCAGCCAAACAATTTACATTTGGCTAAAGATTATCTTCTAAAAAACTATCCACTCTGGATTTAAAGATATCAAGAGATGAAGAATCTGCCACTTGCCTGTGCAGTTTATTTTACAACCTGACATTCAGAGATGTGACTTAAGTTTGTCTGGTTTCAGTTTTCACCCATCAGTTTTTTTTAATGCCCTTCACCACGAGGGCTGCTTTGTGTTTTTGCTATAACACTCTTCTGCAGTGTAACCAAGTCATCTCTCAATCTTTTTTGAGAAGTTAAACAGACTGAGCTCTTTATGTTTCTCATGCTCTGGCATTTTTTTCTCCTGCCCTTGAATCTTTTTAATGACCTCCCTAGGTTTTAAATGCCTTTTTCAGAACACACATACCAAAACTGGAGACTGCATTTTACAGCAAAAACATGTACAGAGGTAAAAATCAGCTTGTACTCTCATCTTCACTGCTTCTGCTTGCATCTCCCAAGATCACAGTAAACTCTTGGTATAGCATCACAACTCACCTGGATGTTGTGCAGTCCCTGCCTGTTCTGCTGGTATGACCTTGTAGAACATCATATAAAGAAAACACATTTTATTTGAAGAGAGAGAGCAAAAAGTCCAGACAGCTCTATATAACTCTCTCATGCTCAATACTATATACCAGCCTGCTAATGTGCATATTGCCTGGGAATTTAGTGAGGTTTAAACTCATGCTTGCTCCAAATTAAAATGCTGAATAGCACCAGGCTTTCAAAAGAGCCTCTTGCCTTTGAGGGTTTTCCTTGACAACTGCTTTTTGAGATGTGAAGTAAGTTTTTAATCTATTTATCACTATCAGATTTTTTAGGGTCATGTTGTTCTAGGACAAAACTCTTACATACTTATCACATTTACCTAGATACCTGTGTCTACTAAAACTTGGAGAAAAAAAAAGTCTGACAAGACCCATTTTCCCTAAATTCTTCTCGACTGGTATTAATTATATTCCCATAATTCTGTTCATTATTAATTGGATCTCATTATAATGTTTCCTCTAATTCTGTCTAGGAATGACATAATCTGACCAATTATCTGAAAGTTCCCTCCAGACAACCCAGTAATGGACAAAAAGGAGTAAGGTGACAGTGCAGGACCTGTGCAGAGCAGAGCATCCTTTGGAGAGTTCCCTTCCTTAAATACAATTTCAGCTGCCACTGCATCATGAGGCAGCTCTTCTCAAGGATGATGCCACTCTGGTGGCGGAACTGCCTGCCACCAAGAACTGTATTTGCCGTAATCTTGGAGGTGGGAAGTAAATAAGTAAGAGTGGCATTGTCCCCTTCTCTCCCCCAAGGCAAGAGTCACCATTTCTCATGTCCTCTTCTCTGTCAGTCTAACACACGACTCTTCAAAGCCTTTCATCTCTGCTACTGACAGGTCTCTCCATGCTCAGAGGACATCAAGTCTTGAAAAATCTATGTGGGTTCTGCAATAGCTCATCACAAGGTCATGATTATATAATTACTACTCCTACACAGAGTCACTCCACAATAGATGTTTATTGAGTTGATGTTTCTGAGGGACAGAGTGTGCCCCTTTCACTACCTCCTCTCTTATCCCACCCCTTTCCCCCACCCAGGTGCTTAGTACCTTCCTTCTCTTTTCCAGTTTGGTTTCAATTTTCTCCTGCATGTTCACTCAGGGTGCTGGATGCTACCAACACAACAAGAAACCAGCATGATACACGTGCCACAAACCCTCCCATACTTCAGAATTAATTGAGATTGATTTAACCCTGAGATTAGGAATTGATGAATTTCAACTCAATCAGCTTTGCTCCTAAATTAACCAACTGCTTCCAAGCAGAGAACATATTGGTACCCAAAGCACATGGCCGGGCAGCACCCGATACACACCAAAGGTCCAGCAGAACAGCCTGGTGAGGTTTTGGTTTTGTTTTTCCTTCCCAAACTTCACTTGGGGTGCCAGGGGAAAATCAGGAAGGAAAATCACTTGGACACTTACTTTCAGGTTGCATTTGTCCCTATTGCAAAACTCTGGAAAAAATAACAGAAAATACAAAAATTTTGTATTTTCCAGGAAAGACCAGTCCAAGCCTGAGCAAAGAGTCTGCATTTCTAGTGCTTTTCCTACCCCAGCCAAGCAGCACGCCTCGATTTGCATCCACACATGCTGCAGGGTATCGACCTGGGCACACTCTGCTCTCTGGCTTCACACCTGGGTTCCTCAGCCAATGAATTATCTTTTTTTACTCCAAGATGAGGCCCAGGTACAAACCAGCACCTATGAAGGATGGAGAATTGACAACCCCAGTGGGAAAAAAAGAGGGAAAATCCATCTGACAAAGTCGACGCACCCTTCAGAGCACATTGTAGATCATGTAGAAGCAGAGATGAGCAGAGGTGATGAACATCTGCAACAGCAGAGCGCGTCTGCAGTCAGCATCCAGGGGTACTGGGGACACCTGGCCAGGTGGGACGGGACCCACCTGCAAAGGAAATATGTCCCAACCTATGCAGTAATTTACACCAAATCTGCCTGCTCTGTCCTTGGCTCAAACATAGTCTCACAAGCCCTTTCATTTCCCACAGCCACAAACTTCACTCTTAAGGTCAAAACCAAAGAGTTGATTCTTGCTTTCTTCTCTGTGAAGGTTTGCCCCAGATAAAAAGAAAAAAGATGACACAAGCCAGTTTGGGGCTGAAAACGAACAAGGCAAACACCAAACACCCATATGGATATTATCACCTGCTGAGATTAGGAAGAAGGTCCCAAAGACTAACAACTGGTCTTCAGCACACCAGTGGGCACACAGCAAAAGCAGCAGTGGGAGTCTCAGCTCCACACCCTGTGAGACATTGCTGCAGCACTGACCATTTTACCTACATCTTATTTTCAAACACTCCAAGAAAAGAACCAGCACATTAGCTTCTCTGCTTCAAACTTTGACACTGCATTGTTGTTCTTAATGGGTTTAAAAATAAAAGAGTTCTTACTGTTTAGTCAGATGCCAAATCCCTACAGACATGTGCTAAGATTCATGTGCCATGAATCAATTCAGAGATGAATAAAAGAATTCCAGTGTTCAGCTTCAAAGGAAAAAAATAAAAAGAAAAGTCTTCCCACAGCCTTGCACGAATATCCAACACCTGCGACAGCCTGGCACATGCTGAGCAGAGCGGCTGTCAGGGTGGGCATCGCAGGCCCTTTTACATCAGTATCTGTGTTTGGAGCAAGACATGCTGCTCTCCTGAGGGGGTGCTACTGCTGAGGAAAAAAAAAATTATATATATAAATACTGGATTGTCATTTCAGAATGCAGTTTAACAAGATGAACTCAATCTCATCACGCCTGGCAAGCTCTGACATCCTGCCAAGTATTCTCTACATCGACACCCTAATGGACTGTGAATTACAAGCACCTAAAGAGAGGCGGTTTGTACTGTGCTCCAGAACATGCCAGACTATCATCACAGCCGGAATAATCCACGAGAAATGACAGAAAATGGTTGGGGATAAACAGGGGAACTAATCAGGCTGCTTGCTTCGTTCCCCTTGTCCTAGTTTCAGACGCTAATAAAATCACACCCTTTCTTTCCAAATTAAGCAGAAAATCTTCTGTGGGATAAAAAAAAAAAAAATTTCAACATGTTAATTCTTAATCTGTGGAGATTAAGTACATCCACAGGGCTGGGAAGCATCAGTCAACTCTTCTTGTGAGAGCCAGAAAGTAGCTACATCAGCAACTCTCTGTATTGCTGTGTCAGCTACAGACCCCAGCTGAACGCAGAGCATGGCCAGGACACCCGACCTGCACCAGCAGCCTATGGAGCTGCCAGCAAGACACCTCCTCTGAACTCCCACCCCTAACCCAGTCACGGGCACATCCCACTGCTCCTGGGCTACTATATGGTGTTTTAGCACAAGCAGCTTTCTCTCATCCCAGCATTCAGCCCTGCCTTTCCTCGCCCACAACAACGGGCAGCGGTCGCACCTGTGCCCAGACACGTGCACGTCACACCAACTCCCCCCTGAACCCGTAACTTATCTTTCTTCCTCCTCACCATTAAAAGAGGACAAAAAAAAAAATAATTAAAAAAAATTCACAGGGTTATTTTTATTAACAAGGCAGCTGGCAGCAGTTTCAGAATCTGTCTTCCCTTCTTTACCTGCTGATTATGAGATGCACAACAGAAAACTTCCTCTGGCCCACAGAAGGACAACTCATTACGTAGCTGTGCACAGCACGAGAGCTCTGCACGTCTTCATAAAGCAACAGCCCTATTTTTAAAGCCTAACAGCAGCTTAATTGAGGCAGGACAAAGCTAACCTCCTTTCCTCTTCCTTCCTATAAAATGCTATAAACGGAACACAGATCTGACGCTCCCCTGCACAGTTTGTCCTTCCCTCCCACCCGCCCCGGTGAGAAGAGCATTTCACCCTCTGTACCTCTCCCACCCCAATGGGGTGGGCAGAAAAAGCACCAAAATCCACAAATCAGCTTTTAGGCTTTCCCTGAAACAACCCCAGAATCCAGCCCAGATCCCAACTCCTCACCCACTTTAAAGCAGTAAGTGTTTTCTCCTCCAAGCTGGTCTGAGCTGCAGTTTGTTTAACTCCAGCTCCGTCTGTACTTACACAGGTCTACACCCCGAGGAAGATGTTGTCATCTCTTGTAGGTTGGGTGAGCACTGGTAAAGTATTGATTTTAATTTCTATTTTCGTGAGATTCATTTTTGTATTTTAAAAATGTCTAAAGAAAAAGTTCTGCAACTAACGAGTAGCCAGGAAAATTACTTTGAGATGTTTTTCCTTCACTGACAAATGAGAGGGAAGCTAAGAAACCAAAAGATAAACATATATATTGTACTGTCAGTGACTATTAAACACATATTTTGACTACTGTAAAAAAATTGTTTAGCTTTTCACCATTAAAAAATACAGTACCCCAACACTAACAAAAACGTTCATTTCTTTCAGAGCGTTTCATGGGACCTTCTTCACAGCTAGATCCAACTCTTCAGAATTCTTTCCATGTCTCTATGTTGTTTGCAGCAGCAGGATCCAAATAGCTTCATCCAACGGCTGCTTCTGCATTTTTATTTTTGTAAGAAAACAGAACACGCTGCCCCCTTCCCTTCCCCTCATCTGCCGAGCTTTGCAGGAGCGTCTGATTAAACAAAATGTCCATATGCATACAGAAAATTCACTGCTGCAGTGTTTCTTCAGCAGCCCAGCAATGAAACCTGAACGCAGGCCCAGGCAAGCACAGGAGTGCTGCTGCTGCACCAGCCACCCCTGAAGAGCTGCCTGCCTGGGACAGACACATCCCAGGCGCTTCTCCATCCTCTGTTGCTTTTGTGCTTGGGCAAGGACTGATGCCTTAAAAATAAACAAATAAATAAAAATTCTATGACATTTATAACTCAAGAAACCACATTTTATATATACACAGATATCCTGACTGCTCAGCAGTGAGGGGATCCAATCTCTCCACTTTTTGGGTTTGTGTGGTTTAAGCCTCTCTAACAATTTAACTCCCCTATTTGGCATTTGCCCACCTGGGAGGGGTCTGCTATTGCAGGTCTGCTGTCCAAGTAGAAGCCAAGCCATGGAAAATTCAGCTGATGGGCTCAGACAACAGGTACATTTAGTACAGCCACAGGCAATTAATGACAATAAATAACTTATTTAAACTACTCCATTGTAATATTTATTCCCTAGAAAGCTAGGGGAAATTGCCAGACATAGTACCAACAACCAGCAGTGATTTAAGACAAAATGTTCTCAGTTCAAAACTCTTAAAACTTTGCCAACTATGAAGATCTGGGCATCAAGAAAACATGAAAAGCCGTAAGATGGGTGGCTAGTTTCTCTGCCAGGGCCATCCCAGGGCTTTCTTGTTATTTCCCAAGGAGGACCAGAGGTAGATTCAATTTGCATTCCTGTAACTGGAAGTCTTCCAGCTGACCAACATAACTCATGAAGGCCAGGTCAGGATGCCTACTTAATTACAAGTGAGTTGAAGCAGAGCACTCTGTCCTCACACTTTTAATAACTCTGAGGATGTTGCTTAAGTCCAGGATCTGAAATATGAATGAGCCTGAGCTGCAGAAAACCTCTCAATTTGAAAAAGGATCACAAAAATGAGGCGACTTCACAAAAATAAAGCAGCTAGTAAGCGTCATTGTAAGAGCAGGATGGCATGAGATGAAAGAGCTGCTTTGCTAAGCCAGGAAGCTTTGCACGAGGCTGTTCTGCTCCTCCAGAGCCCACTGAACCTGCCCGCTCACTAACTACACCTCCTGGAAGGGCCCAGCATCCTGCTCTTCACTTAGTAACTCTTGGAAAGAAAGCAGGGGGGGAAATAACTTAAGCAGCCCATTTGCAAGCTGTGTTTTCCCATTGCAGAAGAGGATTCTGAGGTCGTAAGTCTCCTGAAGCAACCGA
>NW_010312449.1:0-3690 GCF_000700745.2 Antrostomus carolinensis
TCCCCAACATTCTGTGATTCTGTGAGTGCCCAGACTGGATTAAGGGATGGGGCAGGGCAAAGAAACCAACCAAACATATCACCCTGAGTTCTACTGACCATTGTCTCAGTTCTGTGCCCTGGAGTAGTTGGGTTGCTGCATACGACTGCAATGACAGACCCTTGCTTGCTTGTAAGACCTTAAAATAACTTTGCTTCCTGAGGAGAATTGTGTTGCTGCTGACCACAGGTGAAGCTAAATGAGACAGCAGAAGCTGGTCTTACAGCTTGCCATGCTGAAGTCAGGCTGTTCCTTTAGCCATCCCTGGAGCTCTTTGATCCCTTTATGGACCAATTCAACACATGAAGAAAAAAGGGAATTGGTTTCCGTTAGGTTAGTGAATTAATTTGCTTCAGTGAAAGGTCCAAAGCTCTGTGAGAGTTAGAACATCATGACTGGGAGTGTGGCAAGTGAATCCTGCTCATTCTAGTGGTGTTGAACTGTGAAATCAGCTCAGCCCTTCACCTTTGTAGTTCCCCATGATATTTTTGGGGCCTCCAAGGGGTCATTGCCTACAGTTACTGAGAGACTGCTGCTTGCTAGTTTTCTTGGTGTACAAATTCACCACAGAAGGGAAAGCTTCTTCCAGATCAAATCGGGGCACGTTGGTGTGAGTAGAAGGGCAGGTTTCCAAGAGTTTATTTTTAGATGTAGAGCATTTCTGCTAAATGACTTGTGAAGTCGCTCTGGGTTTGTGTTAGCCTGTTACAACTCCAGCTTAGGCATGCAGAGTCAGCCTTGCTTCACTTGCCTGCTGTTCCTCCTCATGGCCCTGCTGCTGCCTTACAGCCTCCTCCCTGTGCTCAAACAGCTCCCTTGTTGTTTGTCTTGCCCTGAAGGCAGAAATTGTTTCTTTCTCATAGCATGCATTTGGGCCTGGCCAGGTCTCTGCAGGGCTCAGCATGAGTAAGTCTCACCTCACTAGTTTGGGGCCAGTGTTCCAGGCACAAAGAACTGGCACTTCTCAAAAAACTGAAATTTCTTAGTACAAACTCTGACCAGAAAAAATTATATTTGTCTTCAGGATTGCTTGGGTTGCTGTTTCATTATGAAGGTAATAAAAATCTAATGAGTAGAAGTCATCCAGTATATAGAAAAAGAGATAAGATCTGCATATGTTTAAAAGTGAAATTTGAAGATGCAGTTTTTCTGTATAATGATTATTTTTTCACTATGTGTAATGGTCACAAAAGGTATTCATTCTTATCTGACTCCTTGTAGACTGCTTCTGTAATGCAGAGATGTATATTGACAAGGAAAAGGCTTGTGATGCAGCACACAGAATCGCTTTGCTGTGTAAAAAGTCATGTTTTCTTCTCCTCCCTCCTCTGTTTTGACTTCTGTAACATAAAACAGCTCCTTACTTAAACTGTATATGGATATTTTGAAACCTGTTTTTAAGTCAGATTACTTTTAAGAATTGCATCCTGCCAAATGAGAAGGGGAACTGGCATCTGTCAGTACATGCAGCAGTTCTTAGGCTTAAATGCCCTTAGGACCACAGCTCCTATGTACTAAATAATTAGTACTGCAGTAGTTAATTGTTGTCTGAATGTAATGCTTGTACTGTTTATCCTAATGGGGGAACTTGTCCCCATTTTTTCTTCTGTGTGTGTAGGAAATAAGGGAAACAAGAAAACGACATGAACATCGTTTGGTTGAGGTGGACACTAGTCGCCAACAGGAGTATGAATCCAAAATGACTCAGGCCCTGGAGGATCTGCGAAATCAACATGATGAGCAAGTGAAATTGTACAAAATGGAGCTCGAGCAGACCTATCAGGCCAAGGTAACCACAGCCCTGTCTGACAGCAAGTCTGGTTGGGGAGAGAAACATTTCCATCAGCCTGACTGTCTTTAAGGAGACAAGTCATTATAATATGAAGAACCTTTGTCCCAGTGTTCAGATGCCTCCTGGTGCTTGTCTGCAGTTGGACTTCCAGTGAGGTTCTAGCCAGAGGTGATAGCTAGGAACAGCTTTAGCCAAGAAGGGCCAGTTAGTGAGAAAACACATGGAACTGTTGGTCACTACGGAGAACAGTGGGAATAGTGGATGTCACGCAATAGCTGATTAGACAATGTCTTCTGCTATAAGGGTGGCTTTTTTTTTTCCTTATGTCAGTAGGTCCAGTTCTTCCTCAAATGGAGGTGGTGGAGGAGACTTGCAGCAGGTGCAGTGTGTTGGCTCGAAGAAGCTGGAGGGGTGGGTCGGAGAGCTTGGGGAGTGGCTGCATTTCAATACGGGCTTTTGCCTGGACGCAGCGAGCTTGCAAACTGATACGGACATAGTGAGAAGGGCTCTGTGTCTAAGGTTGCATTGTCTCTTTACTCTTGCTGTGGACTTTGCAATGTTCTTACCAGCCCCAATGCTCTTTTAAATGTGTGGAAGCCTTATTACATTTCACTGATCCAAGTTAGTTCTGGATTGGAAAATTCCTGGATGCAGTTGTGGCTGGGGAAACTCCAGGCAAGGTATTGGATAAGGTATTGGTATTCTTCTCTGGTGGAGAAATTACGGTGCTGCTGACAGTTTTCTCTTTTACCCTTTGCTGAGACTCCTGTTGAATTCTTTGGTTTGATGATTTACAGTTTGAGAAGCATGGATCTACAAATTTTAAACTATTTCTTACAGCAGCAACAATACAGATAATAGATACTAAAAGCCAAAATGAAGTACAATTAGCAGATAAAGCATTGTTCATAGAAGTTAGGAACATACAATATTTTTAGACAATGAGGTATTTAGATTGACTTGTTACAGTCCAAAGAAGATCCATGATAGAAGATGCCTAGTAGAACAACAACAACAACAACAAAAAGTCTTCAAAAAAACCCAGACTTTGAGAATGAAAAAGTGACAAGATTTGAACAGGGGGATGAACAAATCAAACTGCTTTTTCTCCACATAAAAGATGATTGTTGCCACGGATGAAATTGGAATGCGAAGGAAAAAACAGGCTGAGCTCTGAGCTTTGTTCTGTGGGCTTCTGGATAAAGGTGTCCCTGTTCAGAGAGAGCCTGAGCTGTTAAGGAATATGATGTCAAAGCAAATTGTTAAGTTTAGCTACTGAGCTTCTCCAGGATGAGAGGGTCTTGGGGAAAAGCTCAATTCTTGCTCTGGTCATGATCTTTGATAACAAGCAGTAGAAATTCTAGATCTATGCCAGCATGACTGCAAGGAATTGAATGGTTGTCAGCATTCAAATAATTACTAATTTTAAACTATACAAGAAGTCATGGAGTATATATTTGATTTGAAGTTCCTTCAAAACTCATAGCCTAAAGACAGCTCTATGTGTGTTTTCTTCCCTGCTCGGAACCCTGTGAAGTGTGGAGCTAATGAAGATTGATTTTTATAAAGCTTTGTGCTGTGTGGCTAAAGAACGTGTTCTGCCTGTAACTGTTTGTAGGAATGTTTAGTTCCTGGGTGGATTCCATGATGTGCAGCAGAATTGCTGAACTCCAGCTGCAAGGCATGACAAGGATGCTTTTTTTTCTAGCTATCTACTTTGATTAAACTTACCATGTAATAGCTGTGAGCTCTGTTGCTGCTCTGTCAGATTTGGTTAAAATTAGCCACTAGAAATGAAGATGGGTTCTCTAGGTGAAATTAGCAAAAACTGAAAATAAACTGAATGTTGGCAACTATTA
>NW_010312449.1:3702-10186 GCF_000700745.2 Antrostomus carolinensis
TCCAAAGCATTGTTTTGACTTTGGGGCAGGATGTTATCTTGAGTGTTGTGGGTAGGTTTAGTCCTTCTTGAAAAGGTAGTACAGAGTAATAGAGAACCCCAACAATACAGACTGTGATACAGGTCCTGCATGAGGGAAGTTTAAAATGAAACTTCACCTGGGAAAGGAGAGTTGAAAGAAGAGGAAGATACAGGGGATGTCTGTAAAAGGATCAGTAGTGTGGAGAAGGTGAATGAGGAGTGATTATTATTTTTCAGTAGAAGTAGGGACAGTGCTTGTCCAGTGGCAGATTTGGAAGAAACCAAAGGTGATTGTTCTTCATTAATATATAACTAAACTCCTTGCCTCAGAAATTCAGAAAGCAGAGACACATTCCTGCCTGAAAAACCCACTGAGAGATAGTAAGCATCAAAATACCATCTCTGGCTTAGGAAGTCCCCGAGTTGCAAATGGACAGCTGGGATATAATACCTGTGGAATGTTTTATTGAGCTTAGTCCCTGGACATCCAGGGAACGATCAGACAAGGATGTGAGCTAGGTAGCCTTTGCTCTGACCCAGTGTGACAGTCGGATAAAGTGCAGTTTTTTGAAAGTACAGGACTGCTTGTATAATAGATGGACTAATAGACTGTTTTTTTAATAACATAAGCAAATCCTATAGAAATAGGACTGAAGTAGATTTTTCCTGGCCCCTAGGGCATTTCCTTAATGTTACGCAATTATAATTTTATATGGAAGTTTGGTAAGTTTAAGATTAAATAGCTTCTATTTTTTACTAAAAGGATATTTGCAAGATATCTAACTCAATGCAAGTGACATGTATAAAACTTGCCTTCCAGCTGGAGAATGCCAAGCTGTCCTCTGACCAAAATGACAAAGCTGCTGGCGCAGCTCGAGAGGAGTTGAAGGAGGCTCGCATGAGAATAGAAACTCTCAGCTACCAGCTTTCTGGCCTTCAGAAACAGGTAAAAGGACTAAATTTGCTTTTGTCTCTCATACAGAACACTTATTGTTTGGATATATTAACATTTCTGCCCCTTTGTATTTTCTGAATTTTTATGGAGAGAAACCTTTGTTATGTTGATTTGGTGGGGAGATGAATTCTTAACTCTTTTACTGTACTCGCATAGATGTCAACTGGGTTTTCCATTGTGCTGTCTGCCTAGGCTAGTGCAGCAGAAGATCGCATCCGTGAGTTGGAGGAAATGATGGCTGGTGAGCGGGAAAAGTTTAGGAAGATGCTAGATGCAAAGGAGAGGGAAATGACAGACATGAGGGACCAGATGCAGCAGCAGCTTACGGAGTACCAGGAACTGCTTGATGTTAAACTAGCACTGGACATGGAGATCAGCGCTTACCGAAAACTCCTGGAAGGAGAAGAGGAAAGGTATGTACAGATTCCACATTCATTTCTTAGGACTAGCAGGTGTTATTTTCATTTCTTATGCTTATTTTTTTACTATTTGAGTAGGAACGGTCAGATTTTGTTTCAATGAACTCATATTGGCTTTACACCATGATGTGTTGCATGGAACACTGACATGGAGCACTTGCAAGTGTTCTCATCTGAACACCATCTTGAATTTATTTTGGTTTTTATAACGATCTTAGAGTACAGTGGAATATATCATTCTGTGCTTGACATTCATCTCTTTTTATTTAAGTGCTTACACTTCTGTGTTTTAAATGCTGTGGCCCAAGAATAGTGTGTTCAGTAGTAGATACACTGGAGGGGAGGGTTAAGTGATCTGTGTTGCTCTCATTAGCTTTCCATGTCACATAACCATACAACCAGAACATTTCTCAGGGGTGGATATAGCTCCCCCTTCTCTTACACGCAGTCTCCCTGACGCACAGTGCCGTCAGCCTTGGGGCATATTACAGCCTGGTTACTGAGTATTGTAGCATGATGGCTTTGTGTGTAGCTCCCTGGATGAGTTAATTAAAATGCTTGCTTCATTGTGTTAAGGTTGAAGCTCTCTCCAAGTCCCTCCTCCCGTGTCACAGTCTCTCGGGCTACCTCCAGCAGCAGCAGTAGCAGCACTTCACTTATTCGCTCTTCCCGAGGCAAGAGAAAACGTATTGAAACAGAGGAGTTTTCGGGCAGCGGAACAAGTGGAATTGGCACTGGAAGTATCAGCGGCAGCAGTAGTAGCAGTAGCTTCCAAATGTCCCAGCAAGCTTCAGCGACAGGAAGTATCAGCATAGAAGAGATTGACCTGGAGGGCAAATATGTTCAACTGAAGAACAATTCTGACAAGGTGAGTGTCAGCAGGACTCCTAGAAAACAAGGAGGAGCTGAATGGAAATGTTACACAGCCTTTTGTAGCACGAGTAGGTGGAGTCACTTGGACAGCAGGAGCAACGTCTCAAGGTGCAGTGTCCTGCAGTAATTAACGGGGGCATTTGGAAGTTGAACATTACAGTGTGCTGGCATGAGTGTAGTGTTTGCTGAAGGAAGAGGATGTAGTTTGTGTCCCAAATGTCTACACATGTGTGCTGGTACCCTGCTCATGTAAATAGCCTTGCTGGTCCTAGCAGAACTTTTTTGTGTGAAATGTGTTTCTTTTTTAAATTTTGCTGAATGACCCTACGGGATTTACACTTTAGACTATTAGTGGGTATAGAAAAATACTTCATAGTTAGAATGTAGATGTCTAACCACCATGTAAATAAATTTATATTCACATTATTTTAATAACAAAGAGACTAGGGAAAGCTGATGCCTGTTTGTTGTGTTTTGCTCACCCTAAATAACCTTACAACTCTCTCCATTAGGATCAGTCTTTGGGTAACTGGAGACTGAAAAGACAGATTGGAGATGGAGAAGAAATTGCTTACAAATTTACTCCTAAGTATGTCCTCAGAGCTGGGCAGACTGTAACAGTAAGTTATACTTAAATATGTCAACAACATATTATTTTCTTGATGCTGTGGCAGTTGAAAATCTGATGTTTGGTACAGCCTGATGCGGAGTGTAACTTTTGGTTTCAAGGAGCAGGATTTCAGTTCTAGAAATGCGGAACAGAAATACACACACACACACATATATATACACACACATATATAAAACACACACACACACACACACACATATATATATAAACATATATAAAACACTCACACACATATATATATATATAAAAAAACATATATAAAACACACACACATATATATATATATATATATATAAACACCTCAGTATTTAAGACCATTTCGAGTACAGAAAGCTGAAGAAAAAGGTATTTTGAGGGGTGGGTCAAGAGCTGTTTGTTTTCAAACACCTTTGGAACACTAGGCCTGCTCAACCTCTTAATGAAATAAGAACATATCAGAGCACTCATTCGCTCTGGTAGACTTTTTAAGACTAGACATTCTCAGCCTTCACTGTAGTAGAACAGCTGCTTTTCTATAACTTTGTATTTTATTTTCAGTCTGCAGCAGGTGTTCTTTCATAAAAAAAACCCCAAATCTTTCTTTTAATCAGTTCCAGCTATTTATCCTTAAGTATCAATTGCTCAGATATATATATAAAAGATTAAACTGATACCCTACTGCATTTTATGTCTTGGCTCCATACAGTATAGTCATTAAGACAGTGGTAGGAGACATTTGTATATTCAGAAAAGAATTGATGACTGCAATATTAGAATTTTTTTTTTTTTTTATGGCTAGTGTTACTTTTTGTTGTAGGCTGAGAATAATATCTTACTACAAGTAATGATGTAGGTAAAAGCTGGGTGAAACTGACACTGAAATTCAGAAACAAAACTCGTACGTAGAGAGCAGTAGGAGAATTAAGGGGTTCTGTATATTTAAAAATAAAATGTGCATAATTAGCTAATTACAGAATGTCTTTCTCACTAGATTTGGGGTGCAGATGCTGGTGTGTCTCATAGCCCCCCTTCTGTTCTCGTGTGGAAGAATCAAGGCAGCTGGGGCACTGGAGGAAATATCCGCACGTACCTCGTAAACTCTGAAGGAGAGGTAGGCTGTGTCTGTAAACAAACAAACAAACAAAATAAAAAAAAAAAAAGCTGGGCGCTGGGTGATCTCCTAAACCCCTCAATTTTGAGGGTGGTGGGGGACAGTGATGACAAAATTCTGATTTTAAGATCTCCTCTATTGTCTTTGAAAAGAAGACAGCTTATAACACTGAAATAATGAAATATCTGTACATATCTGAGACTTCTTGGAAATTTTGGAAAACTGTGATCATCGTCCTGGTTCCATCCATAGACTTTATTTTCCTATTTTAGAAAAACAACACCCTGCTAGTAGAAAACTTGTTTGGAATTTGAGTATTTATTTTGAGAAGAGACAAAGAAAATAAGAATTGCTGGCAATTCAGAGTTACATTATATAGAACCTACAACATTCTGGGCTGCAATGTAAATATGAGCGTAGGAAGACAGCTGTGCTTACAGTGCTGGAAGGATCTCAGAAGTTTTGGTGCAGGTTCCTGTGTATTCTGCACTGTCCTACATCTGCCCACAACTGATTTTTTAAAGCCATCCCTGCAGGTGCCTCCTGCAGGGGAGGATCATGCTTTGGCTGTTATTGATAAATGTGCCATTATCCCAGTGATCCGATAGAAATCGGAAGGTGAAACAGGCCACAGTTGTGTCAGTTTTCATGCTGCTAATTCTGTTGAAGCACTTTGTGCAGGAACAGCACAGGACAAGGTAGGAGAGAGGGTCACTTGTACAAGTAGAAAACAAACTGGCTTAGTATTCAAATAGAAATGGTTAAACAAGTATCTGAAAAAAATGTCAAACCCATCTCCGTTCCCACTGTGATTCCCTTCAGTCTCCCTGCTTAGAAGTGTATGTTTAGGGTGACTTTTTCCACAAGTAGAAATTTGCAGCTATGACTTCAAAGGTGCAAGTGTAAAGAAGAATTTCTTACTACTAAGAAGTGTTAAAAATAATTTAGTACTAAAGGAAGCTTCCTGGGGTTTTGGAATGCTTTTTAGTGCCTGGTTTGGAAGAGTGTCTTAATAATTGATATAGAATATTTAGTAGAAACTAGGAGTGTTCTTAATGCTGTGTAATCATACTGAGAAACTTTGGTTTCTGACATTACAATACGTCTCAGCTTCTAGCTTGGCCTGCTATGAGCTTGTATAAAATTGGCTAATGACCACGTGAAATATGGCTGCTTCCTCTCCAATCCCTGGGCAGTGAAAGAAAATTCCTGAAACTAAATTACATTACTGTGCCTTTTAGTGGATAGAAGTAGGAATGTTGTGGTTTGCAGTATATTACCAGTGTTTCCTTGCATAGCTAATGTTAAATGTAGGGCAAGTTGCTTTAAACTCTCCAAAATTTAATAGGGATATTATATTGATGGTATAGCAAATTTTTTAAGAGATAAGTGTAGACTACTGGCCATCTCCTTATCTGTTATTTTGTGTAGGAAGTTGCAGTGAGAAGTGTTACTAAATCAGTAATCGTGCGAGAGAACGAAGAGGAAGAGGATGAAGCAGAGTTTGGAGAAGAAGACCTCTTCAACCAACAGGTAATAAGAGGCAGACCAGATGTTTAACTTGTGCCTCGTTGTTGGATTAATCAGGCATAAGATTTAGGGGAGCAGCCCTTCAACTTTTGCCAGCTCTGAGCTTTTCCTGGTCCATTTTTCCAATGAATGCTTGCAGAGGGTGATCTCAGAATGACTTGCAACCCTGCAGCATTACCACAATGCACAGAGAACAGAATGTGAGTGATTCTTCCAGGAATTGCTGCTTGAATCAGTGATGATACAGCTCAAGCAGTGCTGATGTCGGGTCAGGGTGCTAGGGTATCTGTGGAAGTATGTGACAGATGACAGGAAAGGTTGCAATGACATAGACTGTGTTTAGGGTTAGCAGGATTAGTTTTAGCAGTCAGTGTTACTCCCGTTCAAGTATTTGCTTCATTATAAAAAAAAAGTCTGTGGCATTCTTGCTGAAAACAGAATATAACCATTGGGAAATATAACCACTAAAAACCAGAAAAGGAGGAGTGCTTCTGTTGCTGCAAGCTTCAGCTTATTAGTTTTTATTTATTTAATTAAAATACTAATTTCTGATAGTATTACCTGCTACATCTGAAATAAGCTTGTTTTTTCTTATTAATACCACCTGTATGTTTTCATAACCCTTAGTTAATTACTGTGAAATAACTGACCAGGAGTTGCAGAGTGAAAAGGAGAAAGATACTTCATACAGGTGATACCAGAAAATATTTGAAATTTATTTCAAACTAAGTGATTTGTTCTCCTGATCAGTGGCCATCAGTAGCTCTTTTCACAAAGATCTCATTCTGTGCAGGTGTGAAGTTGAGTTCTGAAAGGTTTTTTTGGTCTTCAGGAGACAGAGCAGTGTGTTTGTAGTATAAAGCAACTGAAACAGAAACTGGTTGTTTTTTTACCCAAAGAAGCATCTCTGCAGCATAGATCTCTCTCAAATGGAAACACAGAATCATAGAATTGTTTGGTTGGAAA